>NC_049987.1:7405115-7446708 GCF_000003815.2 Branchiostoma floridae | reverse complement strand
AAGCATTCCAGATCCATGTTTAGAGATTTAGTGAGTAAGAAGTAGTTACGGAGGTGGAGAACAGTTGTACAGACCTTCCAAACTAGTATTCAAATTGACCAGAGTCTTGGCATGGACTCTTCCTAACAGCACAAGTATGCACAAAGAAGGGTTAGAGAACAGATGATGAGAAGAAGACACAGAGAAATCCTACTGCAAGGACAACACACACATAAAAGACCGCTTTGATAAGTGCAGGGTTGTCTTCAGGACCCATTCTGGGGTGGAAATTTGCAGCTGAGACATAAAAAAACTTTTGCTCCATCTGTCCAAAAATTCTGAACTTTATGACAAGAAACTGATGAAACTATCTTCTCATAAGCTTTTAACAACAGATTTCACAACGAAAATCAACAATATTGGCTCCCAGACAATGAGTGGGACAAAAAAATTTAAAGCTGGAGACAGCCCTGATAGAATGAAAAAGACTTTGATAAACTTTTAGAAAACATTATTCATCATTGTTATATAGTATCAGTCATAACAAGGAGCTTTTATCAGTGATAAAAGCTCCTTGGTCATAACAAAGTTTACAACTGAAGAAGAATACACAACAGTCAGAAAGTTTACTGAGCATTATAGAACTTGATAATTTGCCTACTTCAACAGACCTTCTGGCGCAGAAAATTTCAGAAAACGAATCTGCTCCTGGATTATGATGACAGCACTGTTAGAGACAACGTGGTTTCTAGAATTATAACTACTGTACTGTCAAAGATGACATTGTTCCTGGAATTATGATTATAGTACTGTCAAAGATGACATTGCTCCTGTAATTACTGTTGGAGATAACATGGTTTCTCCTTACCCAGACTGAGTCTGACTCCTCCCAGGAAGTCGTTACTCGTCATCCTGTCGTAGTCCCAGACAGTCAGCTCCAGACACCGCTGCTCCAGCTCCTCTGGGTTCACAGCCTTGTACACAAACGTGTGGTTCCACGTCGGGTTGCAGTTCCGCTTGATGTACGGCGTCTTCTGCTTACTCTGTTTGCTCTTGTCTGGCAGCAAGTAGCTGTGGAGTCATCAAGTTTTACAGTGAGTAAGGAAGGTAAATAGTAGTGGAGAACCCCAAGCCAACCATACACATTCACTGAACGGGAGCTATGTGGCTGTAGCGTCTTTCCTGAAGATTTGCTGACTACATTGTGGAAAGAAACCAATTCAAGAGGTTTGGTCAGAATTCCAAGCATATACTATGTACTATGTCAATGAAAACTATCATCACCAATTAAGATGTTGTTTAAATTGCTTTCATCTATGCAGTGCAGGGACTCGAGGCACAGGTCTAGGAAAGGCTAGGATTATAGCCACTATGTTTACATCATTGTTGTAGTAGGAGTTTTGGTCAGTTTATAATGTGGCAAAAATATGTAGATATCAATAGTGTTCCACAAACTGTACAATATCAAATATGTTACAGACAATGAAGCCTGTATAATGGATCCCCAGTAACTATCCTGCAGAGAATCCAAAATACTGTCAACAAAACTAGCTTGAGGTAACTGGAAGACAAATACACCATCAATGCTCACCCCTTAACAAATGGATCAGACGACCCATTTGCGCGCACTGCCATCAGATTGCGAGCCTCCTTGACAAAGACGTGCAGCTCTCCCATCCCTGCCTCCCCTGACGATCGGTCAGGACTGCCCTTCCGCCTGCCCTTCCGGGAGGTGTCGCTACCCCCTCCGAGCAGTTTGTAGGACGGGACGTACTTCATGGAGATGACCAGGTCTCCCTTGTACTGCTGGAAGGTGGACTTCGGACCAGCCTGGGGGAGAACAAGCTTTATCTAAGTTTTTAAATCCTCAAGCCTCCTTACACTTATTTAGTTATACATACTATCTACATTGTAAAATTTTAACGCTAGTTCACCTTTATTGGCGGGGTAACCTATATCCGTTGTATTCAATAAAAGGGTATTTAGAGCTGTGTCCCTGATGGATGCTGGTGGAAATTGACATATTTTCATAGTAATATACTATGAAACTACCGGACGTTGACTTGATAGCCCTAAATACTATTACCTTGCTTTAATTAAAAGACAACGGATATAGGTTGCCCCGCGGATAAAGGTGAGCTAGCGTTACTAGCTGCACTGAATCTTAAAAATAATGTAGGTTCTTTCTCCTACCATGAAAAAGTTCAAAAGGCTACGGGGATAAGAACTGTAAACTAGACAAATTCTACCATATATTAAATTCTAATAAATGTATTGGCCGAGTTTTCAATTCTATTGGATAAGTAGAAATGATGTAATATGGACATATTACATTATATCATCACAGTAATGATGATGAAGGGTTTTATTGAAAAGACATACTCTCAAAGTCCAACAATCGCAGCCAGCTGGCTGAATTGATGTCAGACTTGATATCATACTAAAATCAATGTAAAAGTGTAGAAGTTAATAAAATATGACTATAAATATCAAACAATCAAATATTGAAAGACAGGTGTGGTTAAAACAAAATGCTTGTCAGGAGACAAGGCTTTAAAGCCTGGTTGAGAACAGGCAACATTTTCAAATGTGCTGTCCATGGTGCTGAATTGTTGGTAATGGGAAACACTAGCCTGTCAGAAACAGTGTGCTGTCCATAGTACAATAGGCAATAGACAGATCCCACCATCAAAATGTAGAAATGCAAAGTGATGATATGAATCTGACAGATATAGATTTCATTGGTCTAATGGCTAATTGCCCCGCTATCATAAATATCATTGGTTGAACTGCTAATTGTGATGGATTGGTCAGGATTGGTCTATTGCTTTGGATAAAAGATTGATTGCTCACCAATGAAAAGCTGCTCATAGACTACCCAAACTACATAGAAAAAAAGCTATAAAGCTATTAGGTTTGCAGTATGTGGAGGGTGTTATTCCTCATATAAAGAATATACAATGTAAGGCTGCAACATACATTGTTCTAGGATCTATGTCTTACATCAAGTTGCCTGAAGCCATGGTTCACCTCCCCTCATAAGAGAATGGAATATTCTGAGCCTTCCTCCCTCACTGATCATGACTGAAGGCCCAGAAGGTGGTGAAGGAGACAGACATAGTGCAGTGAAAGACAGAATGGCACAGACAGAAGAGGAGAAATGGAAGAAAATATGTGATGCAGGAGAGAGAAAGTGAGTGAAGAAAACAGCAGACAGAGGCAGGATATGTGCGGTCATGTATTTGAAATGCCAATGAGCAGATCTTCCGTATATATACAGAAATTCATATTTCAAAACAAAGGAACCTAATACCTTTCAGAAGAAAACAGCAATGAAAAGACTTCCAAAATGTAGAACAGGAAATATCAATTCTCAGTTGTACAGTACATTCAAGACTGCACTTATCGCACAAAAGGGAAGATAAAGAGAATGCTCTCATGATATTCATGGAAAGTGGAAATGTATGTTTAGTTACTGAAGAAAATATGTGCACAGCCATTACTGTAAAAAGGGAAAAGTTGTTGGCAGTGATTTTATGTTTGCAGCTTTTGCAGTGACCCCTTCATTGTGAAATTAAGACCCCACAGAAGAAATTGTGGTCTGTGTTCTGCCCACCTACACCCTTACTCCATTTTCTCCCCATAGCAAAACCAAACAGAATTTAGCCCATCTGTTGGAACTGACCGGTACTACAGGTTGCTGCAGCTGGTACCAGCGCGCCTGCCGGTCGTCCCAGTCCCAGTTGTCCAGCGGCAGGTGGACCTCTCCCAGGAACGTGTTCCGCCCGAACATGTCGTTGTGCCACACCGACGCCCACAGCGTCCGAGTCTCCAGCTCACTGGGACTGATGGAATACTGGAAAGGAGACAACCAGAATAATGACTTTACTTTACCTGTAATTTTTGTGGTGGTTTAATGTTAGGGGTTTTTGCAGTAACTATTTCACAGCAAACAGCGTTAGAGTCTCCAGCTCACTGGGACTGATGGAATACTAGAAACCAGAAGAACCAAAATAATGATTCTAATGTAAATGTCAAATTTTTGTAGATCACTGTGAAAATATTTGTTCTGTCTACCTACCCCCTTACATGTTTCAATTACAATCTAAAAACCATTGCAAACACTCCATTTTCAACCAAAGAATGAGAACATGCTATTCCAATCCTTACCTTTAGAACCTCATCATAAGTGGGTTTGATGGTGTGCTTCCTGACTTTGGTTTTCCTCTTGCCACTCTTGGTCTTGTCAGGCAGCAGATATGTCTTCACATAGCTGTGGGGCAAACATAAAATACAATTTGTGTATTTAGTTTAAAAAAAAACAGTGTTCATGGACCTTTTCACCTTCAGAAAGGCTTCCATTTGCAACTAGATATAGTTTACAGAGACATGATGTTGGAATAAGAAGTGGAGAGAGAGAGAGAGAGAGAGAGAGAGAGAGAGGGAGAGAGAGAGAGAGAGGGAGAAAGAAAGAATTATAGCTATAAAATTATTGCCATATTCAATCATTTGTACTGATTCTGTACTATAAGCTGCATTTTCTATTGTCTACATGTGTTTGGAAGGGCAAATTGTGATGGCATTTATACTCCTGCCCTTCCTCTCACACTGTGATGAAGTTAAATAAATATAATATAGGATAGACATAAAACTCACGGGTCAGATTTCTTTTTCTTGTCATCAGCGACAGCCAAATCCCGGCACTTCTTAATGTTGACAGCCAGCACCATGTTCTTGAAGTTGTAGTCCAGTGATAATAGGATGTCTCCGGTGATGTCAATGTTACCATAGTAACCATCTCCTGCGTCACTGTAATAGCTCATGATACTCTCTCTGCTTCCCTACAGCATAATCAGCATGAACGCACACATGTGAATATCATAAGCCAAAGGATTTGTGTGTGTGTGTCTTTCTTCTTCTCAATCCATTACAAATCTGGCCTCTTGCCAATATACTGAAAAACTGTGCAACTCAGGATGTCTGTTCCTGTAAAAATAATCTGGAAAAATCATTTGATGAATGTCATGTGATTTTTATATAACGCTAGTTCACCTTGATCCGCGGAGTAACCTTTACCTGTTGTATATAAAATCAGAGTATTTAGGGATATCAAGTCGACAGATGGCTGTTTCAGACTGGAATGCTATGAAAATATAATAGTTTGAAACCAAGCCCATTGACTAGATATCCCTAAATACACAGCACCTCATTTTTAAAGACAACGGATATAGGTTACCATGTGGATAAAGGTGAACTACCATTACATCTTTCCCAGTAATGCATTTGGTATTCAGCCAATTGATTGGTCCAACTTACTGTGTTTTTGTCCAACACATTTGACATTAACACTTCAGGACGTATCATGTGATATTTAGAAAATTCAGTTTCTCTTTCTAAAATTAGGACCACTTACATGGTAAGTATTGGTTTTGCTCGGAACAGATCGAGCCGAATGTGCCTAATTGAATGAATCATGGGTATTTACACATCCTGAATTATACCGTATGTAGTGAAGACGTTACCAGACTGTATAATTTTTCTCCAGTGCACAAGTTAGGCAGATAAGTAACCCATGGTACAGTGCCACAGGGTAACCACCTTTTACCTAACTAAATGCCAACAACAATAAGGTATCTAGACATTCCTTTTCTGATTCCACTGATGTCACACTTCCAAACTGGTACCTGGGCTGTTGGCAGGAAGGAAAAAGTATGATATGAAGGCAACAAAAAAACACAAAATTAAAAAGAAAATTACTAATGAGGATAATTTGTGTATACATCTTTACGTACACTTTCCTTTTTTTGTTCCAGCAAACAGCCTGGCTGGGTCCTGGTTTGGGAATGTGACCCTAGCATAAAGTGTAGTGTCTACTGAAGGGACTTGGTACAGTGCCACATGTTTATGTATAAGTCCATCTACAATTTCTACATGACCAAACTCTTGGTTGGTCAAAATACACACAATTACCATCTAATTTAGCATTTCAACACCAGGGGGACATCAAACACTCCCTTGTTTCTTTTCAATCACTGCACTCTTTCCACTCCATGGACTTTTGAAATGAACAGACAGAATCTTTGAGAGGGCTGACTTAACAAACATGCATTCTCTAAAAACATATCTGATAGCTCTGGTGTTGCAAGGATGGTGATACATTCTCGAGTCTTACTGACGGAGAGTACACCGGACTGAGGGTATTACAGGGAGGGTCAGTGAACAATTGAAGTTAACATTAAAGCAGCATTCTAGCCAGCCTAAATTTTTTTCCCGTCCCCTGGATTTTTAATATGGATTTTGAATTTGGAAATCCTGCTGAGCGTCGAGGGTGCATCAATCCTAGGGGGGTTCGAGAGCATGTTGCCCTGGAAATATTTTGAAATCTAGACCCTCTGAAATGCTATTTCCTGCATTTTGAGGGGCAAATTTTGCTTGTAGACTGCTTGGTTCAATGGCATCTGACAATTATTGTCCATCATAGAGTGGGCAAAACTTATGTCCGTCCCCAGCAGCAAAATTCTGTCAAAGGATGGCTAGAGCCCTGCGTGTAAGTATTGATGTCCAGACTTACAGACATGGAGGCACCCAGAGAACTGCCTCTCTGACTGCCGCTGGCACTCTTCTCACTCCCACTGCCATACTGTCTGACGTACGCATCAATGTCCTCATCCTCAAACTCCTCAAGGTTGCGAGATGACGGATACCGGGTGATCTGTAAGGACAGTAGGTGCATCAACAACAATGCAGAAAGGAACAGGACTGCATTGAAATGCATGTGGTTTGAATTTCAAGGTTTTTGAAGGAATAAATATCAGGTCATCTGTTTATCTGTGTTATGGACAGTAGGAGCATCAACAAAACTCAATTGTTTACATCATTTACATCATTTGTTTATATCTAATTTGATTGTTTCATGTATATCATTTTACTGTATTACATTGATCTACTTTTGTTATCATTGTACTTAGTATGTTAGTTTCCACCTTTAGTTTTACATACACAGATATGCTGGGTAATCATACTATGTTTTGTTTATGTATGCTTGCAGGGCACATTGGAGACCATTGAAGTGGTGACATGTGGTCCCTAGGTAGATGAAATTGAAAATGAAATAATGGGTAGTGATCCCTCCCACATACCTCCTTGCTGTCCTCCACAGCGACAGTAGGGACGGACCTATTCTTGGCAGGCGGGGTCCCGCGTGCCCTGCTCGCTCTGTCCTCATTGTGATGATGCACGTCCACCTCTGCACGGGTACCCTGGGGCAGCGTGGCGTTGATTGCTCTTCTGTCCGGCTCATCTGCTCCAGGGGACACAAATCAACAGTCATTACCTCTGTTGGAGATAGACTGAGTAGATTGTTCTCACTCAGAGAGCGCTGAATAAAGGGATCACTGTTTCAGAAACTTTGTGAGCAAAATGATTAGGATTTACAGACACATGAAACATAGTAACTGTAGTAAAGAGAATAAAGGTAACATGGTTCGAGGGTGATCAACAAATTTTTGGCCTCACACAAATCAACAGTCAATTATCTCTGTTGGATACTGGGTAGATTGTTCTCACTCAGAGAGCGCTGAATAAAGGGGTCACTGTTTCAGAAACTTTGTGAGCACATCACTGGACAGCTAACAATGATTAGGATTTATAGATACTTGAAACACAAAACACAGTAGTAAAGAGAACAAAGGATAACATGGATAGAAGGTGATCAACAAGTTTATGGCCTCACCCAGACACAAAGTCCACAATTCAAATTTTGACTACCAAAATTCAGCCCCAAAATTTGAGTTGTTTCTGGATCAGAGGCCGAGAACTTATTGATCAACCCTCAGATGTCTACCTACAAAATGTCATTTTTCCCTTATCAATTTCTTTTGACATTTTAAAGAAGCCCTAACCTATCATCAAGTAAGACAACATTGTACGTAATGCCAACATGAAGAAAGACAAGCAAGGACAGCTGTCAGGAGGGCCATAATGGACCTTAACCCTCATCTTTCCGAAACCTACAATCAACCTAATATAAATACATTGTATATTACAATTTAACCCGGGTTCGTAAGTTAGGCTGGCCATATAAATCCGGAAACACAGACACACAGACAGACACACAAACATTTTTTTCATGGAAGTAAACGTTATCTACACCTGCAAGGACTCAACAATCTAAACAAGCCACTTTAAAAACTTTTCCCACGGTAGGGGCTGTGCATGTAATGCCTAAGGCTGTGAAGGATGAACTTTTGTCTAGTTAATTGATGACTAAAGCCCCTTTCATGCCCAAACAACTGCCCAACCAGTCTAGTGGGTATATCATTAAGGGGAAGCCACACTATGTGTTAGAACAACTTTTGACACTTTGCTGAATCATACATTTTCCAACCAGACCACCTGTTAACAGGACATCAGATTTGTACGGCCTAGGGCTTTACAGTCTTCATAACAAAGTAAGCATGGACAGAAGGTGTGAATATGTTCACTTTCCAGAGAACACTCAAAGAGTATTTTGTTGAGTTCAGAAAAATTAAAGCATCTAGGGCATAAGTTGTGAACACATGAAACTCAAGGAAACAAACGTTATCGGATTCAGGATAAATAGAATACACATAAAAGCTAAAGACTTTTGCTCCTCCCTCTTTGTTAATTCGTAACAATCCCATAGACGTAAGTAAGGAAAGGCCAGATAATAATAACAATATGATACGCAGACCAAAACCATATCCAGTTTCCAAAACCATATCCAGTTTCCAAAACCATATCCAGTTTCCAAAACCATATCCAGTTGCTTGAGTCACTACTTTTTGGATAAGCAACTACTTTTTGGATAAGCAGACCATCCGGGCATAATTGCAGGTTTCATGGATTACAGTCTGAATCTGCTTACTGTCAAATGTCAGTCACTGTGACCTCACTGAGAGTGCCTGTGTGTGATCACACTCAAGCTTGGCCACCTACTGTACTAGTCCACCTGATGCCTTAGGTCTGGTTTATGAGACTCTTGGTCAGCCTACATGACTCATGAGTATGTGACATACTGTTTGGGATAATCTATAGGAATGTGCAGTACTTTAAATAATCACCACATTAATATCAGCCGCTTCATGAAAGACAGACTTAAGATATAGGGAAGACCAAGGAAGGTGTTACATTGATGAGGAATAAAGATAGGGAATAACATGGAGTTCCTCTGGAAATCTTCACCCTGAAGACAAATTGACATTTTAAAGAGGAAATGAGAGAAAAGCTTTCCCTGACCAAGTTCACAACACATAGTTGAGCCCACATGGCACGTACAGAGTTACAAACAGAGGACAGAAAAATCTTTGTTCCTGGACATGTGAGGCTGTTGTAGCAAAGACAGGAGTCATGAAAGACTGCATCAAGAATCTTAAAAAGCCCTGCTGACAGACATCTCAGCAATACAAATGGCAAGGATTCATAAACAGCACGGGAAGCCGTGTAGCACACAAGTCAGGTATAATGATAAAATCCTTAACATAAAACACATCATATCTCAAAACAAGACATGCCAAGTAAAATACTCATAGGTAAATCAGTTGGAAAAGAAACATGATCATGCAAAATTATGAATCATACAAAACAGTAACAATATGAAATAAAGCAAACATTTTGAAAATGATGGAGAACAAAAGTCAAAGGGGATGCCTTTTACATGTATAATGAAGAACAAAATGAAACAAGACTTAAAGAATCAGTTACTATAGTAACCACCACCAAATTAGGAAATTAGCTTACTACTATGAGAAAACTTAAGTTCAGCAAACTTAACTCATGGAAGACATTTGATTGTGAGGGTCATCCCGATTCAACTTTTGCCTCTCCTCCAACCACGAACCTTGAACCAACCACACACCAACTGTTGTACATGTACAAGTGTACCTGCGTATAGAGTCGGGCGGCCCAGCTCTTCCTCGGACGCTGTTCTGTACTGGCGAGTGTTAGTAGGGGAGATGGGAGGGGAAACTCCGTGCCTCATAGCTTGCGCACGGTCCAAGGAGCGAGTGCGGGATTGACGGACAGCTTCACGGGACGAAGTCAGGGTAGAACGAGAAGAATGATAAAAACGGCCTCCAGGTTCAGAAGCTGCCCCCACCTCTGAAGCAGGGTAGGAGTCAAAGGACCAGTCAGACAAGCCACTAAAAGACTTACAGCGACCCTGAGACTGAGTGAGTTTGGTGTAAGCTTCTAGCAGAGCAGGGCTGTCTTTTAGCCTGCCAGACGGCGTTCTTGACATCAGTCGGCGAAATACTTGCTTACGAGCACCTTTCGGTGTTCTGCTGCGCCTGCTGGCGTTACTCTCGGTTTCAGACTGGAAGGATCGACTCATGTACGTGCTCTCAGGAGACAAGGCCTCTGGTGTATCAGACCAAGCACTCGTGTCGAGGGAAATACCCTTGTCTCTCGGAGTGATGGGGTTTGGGCTCTCTGCTGCGTACGGATCGTCTACTTCAGATTCTGACATTATGTCTGCATCAACGTGCAGCAGTTTTTTGACAGGACCTTTCTGTGGCGATGGAATATCTGCTGCATAAGGATCTTCCTCCTCAGATTCGGATGCCAGGGCCATCTCTTCCAATGAACGGCGGTGGCCGTTTCCAGCAAAGTAGTGTGGCGAGTCAGCCATCTGGGATTTTGAGAGCGGAGTCACTTCGACAAGGTCAGAGCCACTCGTGCTACTAGGGTACCTGCCGTAGTGTTTACCCACAGCCGCTCCCCGGCCAGTTTTCTTAGCCGGGGAGGCGTACTGGTCCGGCTCGTGCGTCGACTTAACCCTGTAGCGGTTGCGCTGGTCTTTCTCTGCCTTCACCCTGTACGGCGTGGAAGACTCTGTCCCTGAGTGCTGTGGGTCCCTGTAGCTTCCCCCATCACCTTCCATTCCTGTACCAAGTGAAAGGAAAAATCTCTCAAACACAGGGGTACACAGGGGACTACTACCGGTGTCAGAGGACAGTGCGCTAGAGAGGTCGAGGGGAGCAGGAGGCACAAGAGGGAGAGAAGAGGGAGCAGAGTTGGACCGTTTATGTTTGGGGGGAAGGTTTGGAGAAGCATGGCTGCCGGTATCCTTTCCTGATCGTTTGAAGGAATGTCTGAGATTAGAGAGGGAAAAGCGCTTCTTCTTTGTAACTGGATCGCTTTCTGATTTGGCCGGCTGCCTCTTTCTGGATGGAAAAATGGTTTCAACACACACCACTGGGCTATCTGGTCGAGGAACTGGTGAACTTCTTTTTTCTGTTTGTGGAGTAGTGCTGTCAGTGTAATTGTCTTTCTCATCAGCAGTGCTGTCTGCTATGGTAACACAGGTCACTACCGGTTCTATAACTGAATCATAGTCTACAGCTTCCTCAGGTGCAGTTTCATAGGACGGAGTCTGAACAAAGTAACTCTCAGTGCTGACATAGACACTCCCGGTGCTGCTTTCTAAATCACGTTCCTCCACAACTACTTGGTAAGCACTGATGTCAACATCTGAATCTGATTCTTTCACAGACACAAACCTACTTTTCTCTACATAGTTGCCTTCTACCAACTGTGTTGCACTGCACAATTCATTTGGCCCAGTTTCTTTCTTAGCCTCTTCATCATCAGAGTTTAAGTCAGGTTTTTTAACCATATCCTTTGAAGCTATACTTTCAGTGTCCACTGCTTCAGTCACAGAGCACAGTTTTTCTACCTTTAAGTCTGAACAATCATTCACTGCTTGCACAAATACTGCAGGAGTTTGCACTTCTTGTGGCAATGTGTTCATGGAGGGTTCCTCAATATTAACTTTTGCATCATCTTGGTAGAGCACTTGCTGAAGAGCATCATCACCTGGTCCAGGAGAGAAAACTTCAATGTCCCTCACAGCCAACAGAGTTTCTTCACTCTTAGGTGCATCTTTCTGGTCAGGTTGCACAATTTCAGTAACACAAAGTTCAACAGAGCCTTCTTCAATGTGATTACCTTTTGCTCTTTCCTCTCTTAGCTCCTCCACAAAAGTGTTGTCTCCTACCAAGAAGCCTTCATTCAAGAAGGATATTGATGTGAGTTCATTGGCATGTGACTGTGACACCATCAGAGAGGAATTGTGCAATTTGACAGAAAGGGTTGGAATACTGGTTTTAGTTTTATTGCTATCAGATTCTTCCGGCCTTATTTGCTCACCACCATCTTCATCAGTTGCATCAACTGATGAAGGAGTCATTTTATCAGCACAGCAAGAGCTTTCATTTTTCTTCCCAGCAATGACTCTACTAGTACCATCAAATAGTTCTTCTTCCACCAATGTGTCAGTGTGAGATTCAATAGGTTTTGCCAGAATGTATGTATCTGCAGCACCACATTCTACAAGAGTCTTCTGATGACATTCTTGGGCAGCAGCTATATCTATTGGTGTATTTTGCTTGACAAGACACAAGGTTTCTTTCTTCCCAGGTTTGGATGTATTTTCAAGTTGTACTTGAGTTGTTTCTAGCTCAATATGTGGAGTCCTCATCTTGTCTATCACAGTACTAGTTTCTGGATCAGTTTTGTTTGCTGTTTCCTGGTCAGCTGGATGTACTTTGTTGAAGCTAGATGGATAGGTTTCCTTGTGGTGAATAAATCTAGTTTCATTTACCTCTTCAACTAACTCTGCAACATGTTGACAATCACCAGGCAACAGTTGGATGTAATTTGTCTTTGCTTCAAAATCAGTTTTTTCTGCAACATTATCATTGAAATCTTCATCGGCACACTCAATGCTCAATGGTGACATCTCCTTTGAGGACAACAATTCATAGGATTCATCAGTGGAGGTTTCAACTGCAGATGGACTTTCTGTGGTCAGACTTGAGGACGAAAGTTTCTTTGCACTTGAGTTTGTTTTCACCAAGACATCTGAAGGAGGTGCACAGTACAAAGGCCGAAACATTGTTTTTGAGAAGACTGGCTCATCAACTGGAGCTGAGATTTCATTTCGACAGGATTCTACATTTTGTGACAGGTTTGGCCTCATATCTCCTGGCATTTGACCAGGATCTCTGCTCCTTGGCACTGAATCCACCCAAGGATCCGGTTCAACAACAGTCCTGAAGCCAAACCTTGCACCGTAAGGTTTGCGCCGCACCTCCTCTTTGGACTCATCTGCAAAGATGTCGCCTTGGGGAAGGTCCAGGCTGCTGCAGGAGGCGGCGTACGGATCCTCAAACTCGCTCTCCTCCTGGATGGTGCTCAAGCTTGCATCCGAGACGGATCCTCTGGGAATGTCTGCCCACATATCTCTGGCAGTCGCTGCTGCATTTGATGCACCTCTTGCCTCCTCCTGGTCAAACACCAGAGAGTAGTATTCTCTCTTAGCAGGAATTCTTCCCCTGTCTGGAATATTTTCTATCTCCTCTTCTCTCTCAATGTTGCTCATGGGGCTATCTGGTTGTTGGACAACATTACGTCCAACTTTGTCATTGTTGTTCAGACCCAGTGCTGTAACATCGGGGCTTGATGCTACAGGTCGCATCACATTTACCGTGTCTGTCTCCTCTTTGACTTGTTGGTCAATATTCCCAGTACTTTTACTTCTACTTTTAGATGTTGATGATGAAAACCTAATCTTGGGTGTAACTAGCAGGTTGGATGACTTAACTGTTGGATACACGATGGCCCCTTCCCCTTCTGGTATGTTTGGAACATCGACCTCCAGGTTGCTATGGTCGGAGCCGGCAGATTCTGCATAGCTATGTCTCTCAGATGCCTTTTTCTTCAATGCCATGTCTTTTTGCTCCTCTAGTTTTTGCAGACCAAATTGGAGATTGATCCGGGGTGAAGGGGCTGGTTTTTCGTAAGCCCCAGGCAGCCTTTCTGGCAGGATTTTTGAGCGCATGTCTTGTAGACGAGGATACCGGCCAGATCTAGAGGGGTAAGGAGTGCTTAGCGATGGTGACCGCCTACCACCACCTGAAGAACTCCCATTAGCATTAGTGGAAGGCAGAGATTCCACACCCTTATGCTTATCCTTCACCTCTGCTTGGCTTACAGGCATAGAAGACAAGCCACCAGCCTTACATTGGTCATCAAGAGACTGAAAGTGTACAGGATCAAAAGACTCAGCAGCAATTGTATTATCAAGACCAGGTGCATGAGAGATAGTCTTGGGATCAGTGTGAGCCCCACCCAAGGGGTAGGCAGGCATTGAGGGTGTTAGTAACTGTCCCTCTGACAGCAAGTCGGACAACTCTTGTTCTACGTCTGTTTCTGAATTATCGGATGAGGTAGAACTGCCCTCTGGTGGGAGAGATCACACAACAAATACAAAACATATGTCAGACAGGCCACAACAACACCACCAACCGGCAAAACATGTTAATCTCAGGAGCATGAAACAGGACAGCAGAAAAACCACACTTGAACATGAAAAAATCACACCATCCCTTGCGAAGAATATCACTACAATTTCTTTGGTTAGGATATAAATGTTAGATCATCGAACTTAAAAGATGTCAGTACCCTCTTCACCGGCAGCATCGGGTTATTCAACATTACATTCATAAAATGATTTGGGCTGAAACTTATCCAATTGTCTTCTGATATGTACGTTTTTTGGTGCAAGGTGCAATCAGTGCAGGAGACTTGCAAGGTGCATGTGATCCTAAAATAGTTTCTTAAGAAACTGATGAAGAAACTCCACGTGTGTTTCCTGCCCAAATACACACATCTTGCCACTTCCTTAAACCAGCAACCTTCCCAAATACAAACACCAAACTAGACAGATATTTCCAGCCAGGGTTGTTTCATGTGAACAACTGGTGAATTACGTTTCTGTTCTTACTGTGAATGGGGATAAAGGCGTGTTAGTACACAGCAAATCTTTGTTGTTAGTACCAGTGGAAATGAATTATGTTATGATGTTACCACCCTTATAACAGTCAGTTTTGTAGACAGCTGAAACACAAGCACAACAAGTGAACCTTTGTGATGTTGGGTGGGACCGTGGCCGGTGCTGGACCTTCCGTCATCGATGTACTCGCCTCTCCCAGCATTCAACGGGAGGTCTTCCCTGTTGGCGCTGCCGTTCCAGTTCGAGGGCCTGTTGTCCGGGATGTCTTCAAAGTTCTGTAGGCTGTTTGTCTCCGAGGCAGTGGTGGGGGTGGGCACATCAGTGCTGCAAGTCAGGGACAATTAATGGCTTATTGCAAAACATATGATATACACTCATAGTGAAGAAAACTACTTGAAATATCCTTCCAAAGAATATGCAATATAAAATGGCAGCAATGCAAAATTCCATATATTCTATTTCTTGGTGCTACAGGAAGCTTAACATGTAGAAAAATTCAATCAAAAAACATAGCTACAGTTTAAGCATGTAGTATATAAAACAAATCCTATAGCTTTATGTTTTGTTACAGGCACATTTTATATCTTCATAATGTAAGAAAAAAAAAATAGAAATGACCGGTTGACAAGGGAGTTGTGCAAAATAGTGCTATCACCATTATCCCTCTATGTACATGCAAATGATTCAGAAGCACCTTAATACCATACAGTTTACCAGCCACATAAGATTGGTCTTAGAACAACAAAAAAAACTATAGGACACTTCTTTTATGAAAATAATGGAGCAAATTCTAGTAGAATGCACGCACACACACACACAATTAGAATTTAGTAAAATTTAATGCTCAACCATTACATTTCTCCACAAATAAGCCACAGCCATTGGTGTTACCCATAGCATGCTTAATGCAGGTACAGCAAATACCTTATGTGTATAACCAAGCACTTGCTGCTTCATAGAACAAAACTGTTATTCAATGCAGCCAGGTACATAAAACATAAAACCACCACTAGTAGCCCCACCACACCACACCAAAGCTACAATAAATCTAGTGGTGCTCATGCTCACGTGGTGTGGACTGGACCGGCTTCTTGGGCATTTAGCCAAGCTCTGCCGATAGAATCAACGATACATTTTTTAGACATGCCAGCAAACTGAAACATTAAACTGAATGTGCCAAAATTTCCATTTTTTTTCCGGCAGGCAGGGATGCAGTGGGCACTTACATTTGATCTAGAACTTCCAGCAATGATAGGCTGCCGGACATAAGATCAGGGGCAAGAAGGTTATGTTAGTCATCACTTAGCACACTGATTACAAAAACATTTCTAGTGATGTCATATAATGTTTGTAATGGTTTCAAAGTGATGTAAGTGTCTAGGAATTCGAGAGCCAATTGTAAAGTTTCATAATTATGTATCTGTTATAGTCGAAGATGCAGTCATGAAGCTGTAACGGTTACATGTAATTGTAAATGTAACAATGTCCAGGACCTCGAGAACCAAGTGTTAAGTTTTATAGTTATGTATCTGCCGTAGTCGGATATGTAGTTACTAAGCTATACATATAAATGTCACAATGTCACAATGTGTGTAATTGTTATGGTTTTTCAATAAAGGTTTAAAAAAAAAAAAAAAAATATATATATAATGTTTGTACATGTTTGTAATTGGATTAAAATCAATCCAGTTAGATGCTTTCTTATCAGCCACTTCTCTGGCTGGCTGACGATCGTTAAGTTATGCCAAGATTGATTCCTTGTAAGTTCACTGCCTTGCAAGGTGCTATCGCAGTCTGCACACTCCTGTCTATCGGCCGCTCGTGCTGCTGATGCGAACAAAATATTGATGATGGTGCCCTTGGGCAAATAACTTAGATGGAAAAACCAATAATCAAACAAGTGTGAGACAAGCCAGTAGTGACCAGAACAGACAGTTGGGGATGCTGACATGGGGAGTATCGACAGACCACGATGGATCTGACATTCGCACCAAATCGGCATGATGTACACAGGATGGATTACACAAGTTTACTTCATCAGAAAATCCAGATGCCAATTTTCGATGGTATTCTAGACCTTATCAGGCTGATGGTAAAATATCAAGAAAAAAATTGCACTTCACACAGGGCAATTTGAGAAGTAATCCAATGTCGATGTGAGAAGTGCAAATGTGAGAAGCAATCCAAGCTACTGCCTTTGATAACTCGATGGGAATTTTCACCACTTAACGCAAAATGTGGATACCAGAGCTCCCACTTTGAAAAGGAGATTGAGACATCTACTGGCACATCTGAAGTTGGATGATCACAAGATGAAAATTGCACTGATGCTGTTTTCAAAACCATTTCAACTTGGGCATGTACATTAGGCTCCTTTTCGTTCAGATAAGCCTTCTGATTGTCTGTTTGAAAATGGCAGCCAGATGGTGCATGAAAAAGAGTTAGAAGGTTGCTTTTACACTGTGCTGTGTTACCAGTGCTATTCTTAGGTAGTAAATGAAGTTTAAAATCCATCTTGAACTGTTCAAGTTTTTGGGGGCTCATAACAAGGTTTTCAGCACCAAGGACAACAACTGTAGTGAAAACGAGCTAAACATTTCTAAACCTACAGCAATCCCCTGGGACCCCAAACCGAGGCCCAGCCAGGCAGCTTTGAGAAACGGATAGTATGATATAAAAGACACCATTATTTGTGTATATTTTTACGTATACATTTCTGTTTTTCGTTTCCACAAACAGCCCGGCCAGATTCCGGTTTGGAAATGTGATGTTAGCCTAAGAATGTTCATCACCAAAACCTCCCATGTAAAAGAAGAAGTGCAAACAGGTATTGAGTATGTGGCTTACCTGACTGACATCTGGGGGGAGCTTGGTCCACTAGAGTAGCTAGCTGTGCTGTCAGAGCTATACCTCCTGACCAGAGACTCGCTAGTACTGTAGTCTCCAGCACTCACTAACTCATCCAGGAGTTCTGTGTCTGACTTTTTCGGGAAGGCAACATCATGGTACCGGCTGGTTTTCTTCTCCTCCTCTGCGCAGACGAGATGCAGTTCGTCGTCCAGGGACATCTGTTTTCTGGACGGTTGCATGCGCCGGTTTAGCGGAACTGGTTTTGAGGGGTTTCTATTGCTTCCAACAAGAAGTGGCGACGAGCGCCCGGAGTCGCTGGACACCCGAGGGCTAGTGCGAGACATCATGGTGTCCCTGGGGAGGGAAGCAGAGCTACGAGACGGTAACGTCGGTCCATTGTCGATCTCTGCTATCTTGCGATAGAAGTTTGCATGACTCTCTTCCGGAGCCAGGTGGTTTTGAGACTGGGGGTCGGTGTGTCCATCCCTCCTGGGGGATTGCTGTGCTGTCCTGTCACGACCCCTTCCTTGGCTCCTCCCAACATCCTGAACTCTCTCCCTGGAACCAGTAAGAGCCGGTCTGATCTGGTCTCCAACTGGCTGGGGTCTCCCTGTCAACAAGTACAGAAATAATTACTTGTTAGGACGTTTTCCTAAATTAAGACATAAACATTCAAGTTGAATACAATTCAAGTCAAGATGATACTAGTAACATTGCACTTTGCACAAACTGCTGTTACAGATATCTCCAGTCCACTGTCAGTGGTGTGTTCAACATACTCTTTCTCAAAGTACAATGCATTTGGTAACACTTTACCCAATACACCATTATGGTGGTCTATATCTGAGCCAAGAGGTGACAAGATGAAAAGTTTGCTGTCGTTGGAAGTCTCTCAAAAACACCAAAAAGTTTGTTGTGATGTCAGTGATTTATGTGTGAAATCCCAGTGTTCTCTCAGTGGCCTATTCATACATAGAGAATAAAGTGAGTTAAAAAGAAAGGTAATATTAGAATGAGTTAAGCTAATAGTTGCACCTATACTCAATGATAAATGATAACAACAACAAAAAAGATCAATGTTCCCATTTCACAGATGATATATTGTCTGCCCCAATGCTATAACAACAAACCATCTAGGGAGCTCACAGAGTCACCTCAGGAGGCTTTCTGACCGGAACATTATTTACAGCCACTGTGACATCTGACATCGCTAAGCCACAAGAAAGAGTGCAGAGTTAAAAATAGCTTGATTTATGGACACTTTAAAGCATAACTCTTGACACTCAAGAAGCTGCAATTCCCACTTGAGCATCCCACTGGTAATGCCAAGATGTTATCTGGATCATGAATGCTTTCATGTCTTTGTGTAAATTTATGACCCTTTTGTTTCTACAAAGGCTTACAATGCTGAGAAGACGGTCCTAATTCCGGTTCCAAATTGTTTCTGGATGATGAAATGTACATTAAAGGATTTGTGTGTACATCAGCATCACTTCCAAGAATCTTTGTGGTAAACTCAGGGGACCCCTTGAAATAGTTCACTACTTATGTGGATACATTTTAGCTTAGTTTCAATCATCAAGGGATTGGTGATGCACAATGGTTACAGACATACTGAAAGCAAGTCTTGTAGCATCACATTAAATGCATTTACCCCAGGGAGAGGTAACAATGGTGAACAAGTGCAATTAGCATTGGTAATGGTAGAAACAGTTTAGCTGTAAGTGCATATTTCTAGTATTCTTATATGTCACAAATAGCGCATTTCAGTTACATCTTTTTACAAGGAAAGAAACGAAAAAAACATATTTAACAGAAAAGTCTAGACAGCTATACCATTATCGTGAAGCTGATGAAAAGCTGGATGGATTAAAGTTTCTTGACACATCCATCAAGAATTTCAAAGCACATGGGTTAGCCACTCCCAGTTTTCTTAGATATACCTGACTTGCCTTGTATAATAAAACAGATAACTTTAGCTTAGTGCCCTTCAGTGATTAAGGTGATTTGACAAATTAGCAACAGTTTGTATTCTCTGAAGAGACAGAAGCTCTGAGCAGTTTGGTCATTAATCCAAGCACATCTTCCTAATTTGCCACTTAATCAAGCCCAATTAACTGTAAATTTATGATCAGATGCTTGTATACGTGAGATAAGAGGTATCATTTTTCTATTAACAACAAATGAAATCCTCACTTTTGTCATCTGTTAAGCTACCAGGTACAGCTGAGGTGGATGATTTATAAATCATGATTAGTTTATAAATCTTGATAAATCATGTAATTTCAATGAGAAAACTGAAGTAATTTACACCCCTTCAATAAGGAAATTCCCTGTAGAAAATATGCCCTTGGTGGGAAAGTAAGAAAAACTAGAAACTTGATGTTTTAATATGTTGTAATTCACAAAGTATTTAACAAGCTAACAAGCATCCCTTGACAATAACATATGTCGTAGGGACTCATCATGTAGCTGTTCCCATTGCTAGTCATCAGGGTCCCCGTGACATACTGATCATTGATGCCTGCAATCCTGCGTCGGGCTACAGGTCGTCAATAATCCAGCATTTTCCACTCATTTTAGCAAAGGTCGATAGAAATCTAATCTCAGCTGTCAGGCATGATGGAGTGAGAAGGTTGGCCTGCCATCCCTGATACTCCTGCTTCTCGCCTGTCCCTCCCATTCCTGCTCAATGCCCCTGCTAATGCCTCAACTGACAGCGTGCTTGTCACTGTTTGTGAGCTGTTTAACATCCGTCCTGTCTGCTCTCATTTGTCTCTGATGCTTGGAAACGATGCTGGACAATGGGGTTTCTTATGTTGAGCCAACAGTAAATACTGTAAGAAGGGAAATGTCTGTGGTAGTTTTACGTAAATGTCTGTAACGGTGACTCCAAAACCTTAAACTGAAAGCCCCCATGGACATTTCTCCTTTTATTGAAACCCAGGATGGGAGGTTTGTCCACTGCAGATACTCCATTTTTACTATACCGCATACAGCAAAATTAAATTCCCAAGAACATTCCCCCTTTTACAGTAATTAGGCAGGACTGATGTGCCTTGTAGCCATCTTAAGGGACAACTGTTAGTCCCTTGATTCCTCAAGACATAGCCACTATCCAAGATAGCCTGCAGGAGAAACACCATTCAGGGCCTAGAGGGATGGAGAAGTGTTAGTATGGACAGTCTGTAATACTCTGGCTTTTCTCTTATAAGCTCACACATTATTTTCAAATACCAAGCTTTTGCACCATCCCTAGTGCTGAACTGTGTGGTACTGTCTTAAGTGCTGAACCATGCCTTTGGTACTGTCCTTGGTGCTGAACTGTATAGTACAGTGCTTAGTGATGAGCTGTAGCTTTAGGACCATCCATGGTGTTGAACCAACATTTCAATACTCAAGCCTGTCTCTCATAAGCTCATACTTATTGAAAATAACATCAGAAAACATGTATTTGGTTTTCTTCTGCTGTTAACACTTCTCCTTTAGTGACATCGGAAGGCAGAGCAACAAGGCTAGAACCTGAGATCAAGAGGTTACAGGTTTGATTCCTAAAATTCCTGGCTAGTCATTGTGTCCTTGGGAAAGTTATCTTCAGTAAAGAATCTCATCACGATTTTTCATACTGGATGTTGTCAGCTATTTACACATTACCAACTCCACATGTATCAATCTGTTAAGTTGTTAAAATGTTATACTACCAATCATTTATAATGAGCACACGTCCTACTTCCTACTAAACCAAATTACATGTATCATGTCACTGAACATCGACTTCTAAGCATCTTTCATTGCAAAAACCTACCAATGAAGTTTCTCGACCTGTTCTGGCCATTGGGGAGACAAGACAGACATCAAACCACTAATCCACAGACCCTATTCCACTGGGATGGTTGCTGCAGATTTTTGTATAAAGCATGGAAATACCAACTTTTGAACAATAATCCTTCTTTCTAACAATATCAGCTACATCTACAGCAATAGTGTCAATTATCTATCCACTGTAGATTAACCTTAGACACCATCGTTTCCTCATGTCTCTAACACATCCCATGCTAATCTATTTACAAGCGCTGATTTTGTAACAAGTCTCCGGCTTATCCTACCTCTGCTTGGGGAACCCCAGAGCTCCTCTAGCTTTTCCTCCACCGGTGTTGATGACATAGTATCACGGGCTAACATCTACACCCTTCAACTGGTCTCATATGGCTCAAAAATGGTGACGGTCCGGCCATTGATTTTTGAAGTCCACCACGACACCCGGCACGCAGCCAGACAATGCACTTCGTTCCCAGAAAGGAAGGATAGCTTCAAACAGTAATTCAATTATTCATAAAACACATTGTGGAGTCCCCGTGGGTCATGAATAAAGAATGCGCAAATGGTGGCGGTTTGTCTCAAGGTTTGGAAGTGGGTGTGACCACCGAGGGGAGAGGCCCTCATGCATCGTAATGCCATACTTCACGCCACCTCGGGTTCAAGAACACAAGAAAGGCTAGAGGCCGCGTCTGTACCTGACCAGAATTGCTTCTCCTATATTGCGGCGCTCGTACAACACCAGAAGGTGTTATAAAAGATGACCTCTACTCCAGAGCTTTCAAAAGGTGTCATTACTCTGGCGGGCCAATTTCCAGGTTGGATTCTTTGGAAAGCACTGCAAAAATGTGTTTCTTTTATGTACTTAAGAAGAAAAATGACTGTGAAGCTTGAAATTGAAACTTCTCCACAAAAGACTCATTTCTAAAGGATGAGGTCTTTATTCCGTGTGCATTGTGTTCACATTTACATGAAATCGTGTCTATCTTTCAGACTATTATCTTATGATAGCAGCTTGTTACCTCAGAGGTTCTATTTTTGCTAGCATTGTAACCACTAAGGTCAAACTGTCAAGCACACTTCAAGTGATTAGTCAGATTACTAGTAAAAAATTTCATAACTTAGAATCCACATCATCATCTGAATAATACAAAGTAATGTACATGAAAATATTTGACGTAATCAAACATGTTACTCATTTTGTTTTCAATTCTACCATTTGATAGAATCTCAAAGCACAAGCATCAAGAGATTACCATGTGTGCCTGAGGCTTGCTTTGGTCTGCAGTGAGGAGGTACATACATACACTGGTGTGCTACATGATATAAGTACTGATACCAGACTTAGACCCAGACTGACTAAAGCATGAGTGATGTCTGTGGTGGGGAAGATAGAGATGGTACAAAATAAGCCTAAAGAAATACCAAGTCTGATGGAGTAGATTTAATTTCGAGATATGCCTCAGAAATGCCCACCTTCAGCCAGGCAAGGGTGCTTTTTTTGTACACTGCATCTACGGTGAAGGCTGAGGCTTCTGTGGACTTTCTACATCTGTAGGCTAGCTATGTTATACTGGGCAAAGCTTACAACAGTGTTACGTTACAGCACCAGGAGCAGTCCCACAACTGCTCTTAGAAACCGTGTAACAGCATCAGGGACTGTCCTTGGTAAGAGGTCAGCAAGCCTACAACTGTTCTTACAGCAGTGTTTCAGCCCAAGGACAGGCCAAGGACAGTTCTTAGTAATCGTATCAGTACCAGGGACAGGCCTGCAACTGTTTTTAGAAACGTGTCAGCATCAGGGACAGGCCAACAAATATCCTTAGTAAAAGAGGTGGGCAGGCCTACAACTGTTCTTACAGCAGTGTTTCATCCCAAGGACAGGCTAAGGACTATTCTTAATAACAGAGTTTCAGGGACAGGCCAACAACTGTCCTTGGTAAGAAGTCGGCAAGCATACAACTGTTCTTATAGCAGTGTTTCAGCCCAAGGACAGGACAGGCCAAGGACTGTTCTTAATAACATAGTTTCAGAACCAGGGACAGGCCCACAACTGTTCTTAGTAATAGAAGTGGGCAAGCCTTCAACTGTTCTTACAGCAGAATTTTAGCAGAAGGACAGGCTAAGGACTGTTCTTAATAACATTGTTACAGCATCAGGGACAGGCCCATGACAGTTCTTAGTAACATTTCAGTACCACTTACAGGCCCAAGACAGTTCTTAGCAACCTATATCTGCTCTAATTGACAGAGTTTCAGCACCAGGGACAGGCCCACAACTGTTCTTGATAACTTTCTTGATAAGTTTCAAGACCAACTGTTCTTATGACACTATTTCAGCACTAAGAACAGGTCTGACAGTAGACTGTTCTTATAGCAGAGTTTTAGCACCAGGGACATTCTTCTATACAAATTCGTACTATACATATAATTATATGAGTCTGCCAATCTTCTTCTTCTTCACTGCATTTCAGATGGCATTCAAGCAGGCCACCAAAACCTGCCCCTCTATTCAAACTTATCATAGCTGTCAAATCTATCCTCTCAACTTTTGCGAGGCAGCTACAATAAGTTATCAAACCAGGCTAACTCTATTTTATTCAGTGCATGCTTCCTTGCTTCGTCCCAGGTGTAACATTAACCCAACCCCTCTCTCTAAGTCCTGCATGACTGTCTCTTTCCGAGTCATTTGTTGTCTTTCCTTTTTCTTTTTCCTTGGGGATCCAGTTCAACGCCACCCAAGGGAGGCATGTCCTTGGCATCCACATATCATGCCCTAACCGATGCACTTGTGCTCTGCATACTGCATACTCTGCCAATCACTAGGCTCCCAGTAGGGCTGTTCCAGAATAATTGACAACCAAATACTTGCAAGAAATATGAGGGTCTAAGCACGTGCATGTCATGCCATATAGGTATAAAATATACTTTTATGTCTTGGACCATTGAAAAATAAAACATCTCAGAGAACAGACTGTATATGCTGCAAATTATAGACTATTGGAAAAATGACCTAGGCATGTAGCCTTCCAATTACCATGTCTTTGTAAATCCATTGACACATTCATAACTTCTTAGTGCTCACATAAACTTTGAAAAAACTTATCTAAGGAATCAATCTCAAGGTTCAATGTCCTATTGATTTCCATTGTCAGAGCACTCTCAATGTATGTAGATATGTCTCTTAGAGATTTTTCAAAGTGAAAGTATAGCAAGTGGACATCGTAAACGCAACAGGCAGGGAGGAAAACTTGAATATGACCATGTTCACTCCATAAACCTGAGTGCACCAAGGCATACACCTGGTCCCTGGGCTTTGTTTTCATGATGTTTTTCCACTTAAGCATATTTTTTCTTATTTTTTGAAAATCTATGAACAAATTAAATTGGCATGGCCTTACTCTTGTTTTTCACTAGGTTTTGCCTTCAAATTACAGAACATAACTTTCTTTTAAAAAAAGTACAAAATGGCATATTAATAGAAATAATAACCTATCCACAAACAGGACTTAACAGACTCTGAGGTGAATCGTTTTATTACAAAAGTATGCAGTAATAAAGAAATTTAAAACTTAAAAAGCTATAATTTGAGGTATCATAACTACATTTGTACTGCAATTCACAGAGGTGTCGTGATATATTTGCCTCATGAAACAAATTAGACACCTTCCATCGCTTTTGATGCCAAAGTAATCTGATGGGCAATTATCCAGTCGGCAGTTTCCTTGTGATATCTCTCATATTGATCACAACTTGTTAATGTTGCTGCACAGAAATCAATACATCCATTGGATTTTCATCCATATATGCATATCCCTACAGATGAAGACGTGGAGAGAATATAGTACCTGCTTGGGTTTCTAAAAGCTGGCTGTTAATACGAGACAAAAGTAAGATAAATATTAGCTAAAAAACTGAGTGCCATGAAGGCATAAAGGTAAAGCTAGTTCTATAGCTTTTTTGAGGCTGTAGGTACAGTGGGGTGTTAATCTAGTACCTTGTCCAGGGCACAGTATTTGAAGGCAGAGCCCATCCCTTTTATTCCTCTGCTTTTCACCACTCCAACAGAAGTCAGGTACCCATTTTTACACCTGGGTGGAGTCAAGTTAAGTCGAGTAAAGCACCATAGGACACAAGCCAGTGGTAACAGAAATCAAACAACCTCTTGATGTTGTTGCTAGCCTCTCAACTCTACACCGTATACTGGCATTTGATATGTTGAGATGTTGAAAGTACGATAAAGCTCAGCTTAAGAAGTAAGTGATACCATTGGCATAAATTCTGTCATAGGCTGGTGTTTTACCCTATCCAAATGCACTTTAAGATTCAGAAATGGATCAGGTAAGTCTGGAAAAGTTTCAAAAAAGTTTTTGCAACCTGTTTCATCTAGGCTTACAATGTGTAAATGGACAGACAGGTTTTCTACATGTCTTTGTTGTGCATGTCTTTGCTGTTCTTGACCACATCAACAGAAGGAGAGCAATATAGAACAGGGCTCGAAATACCACATGCATATGCAAGTTTGTGCATGTAAGATTAGTGTGGTGCAAGTAAGTTTAGACCAAACTTGCACCAGTGCAAGTTACTTTTGTCCTCTAATACCTGACACTGTGACATTAGAAAAAGCTTACAAACACCAAGAATATCATCTGTCATTGAAAGGTAAAAGAAAATAACACTTGATAAAAAAGTCTAAGTTTGTCCATGGAGGTTAGACATCCATGGAGGTTAGACATCCAGGTAAACAATATTTCAAGACAATTCCATCTCTACAATGCTAAAGATCCCTTTGGTGTTGTCTTACCTTGATTTGCATTTAAGTCACATTTGCATACAAGTTAGTGACTTTAATGTTCAACTGGTTTTTCCAGTTATATGTACATGTTATACTTGTAATGAGTTGTTCTACCACTTCATTCCAGCGATTAGTGATGGATGTCAATCGCGAGGCATGCAGAAGAAATCTATGGATCTTGTCGAGTTGTAGACATTGGATTGATCTTTAATTAAGCCTAAATTCACCTTTTTTGAAACTGTACAATTTAAAACTAAAAAAAATATGCTATGGAAAAACAAATACTTAAAAGTATCCAAACATGTGGTCTTTATGTATCCCCATTTACTCACATACATTTGCAAATTTTCAGAATAGGAGATAAAGAGTTAACAGTTCACTATTTTGGGTTGTGCAAGTAAGTTTCTTTTGGTGCAAGTTACCTTTTGCTCAACTTGCACTGGTGCAAGTTAACTGAAAAGTGTATTTCGAGCCCTGTAGAACAAAGAGCACCCTCTTGATAATGCAGCAAAAACTCGGGTGGCTCCAGCACTATACTTCAAAGGTACAAAAGCAAGCTTTGTAGCACTGTATGATGGATCCTGAGATCGACAGGGTTTTCCGAGCTCCCAGAGTTGTCCTTCATCATTGTCACTCACGGTGCACCAGCGCAACACTGGGACCTGGGGCAATCCATGCTATTCTGGGGAAGAGCTTTGACTTTGAGACACACGAGCCAAGATTCATCATCTCACCTGGAACCCTCTCAGACTAGCTGGGAACAATCGATACACAGCAACAACTCAAACTATCTTGTGCTCATCAGAAAACCAAATCTTTAAAATCATGTTTTCAAAACTTCAGCACATAAAGGTGGGAAATTTAGCAGCTTAAATGTGTGTATAAAAGTGTGTATAAAAATGCCTTACTTTTACTAGCTCATTAGCACAAGATCACAAAAAAAATGTTCAAACAGGATATTCTGTCTAACACTGAAGGCAGGGATACTTCAAATAGTAACAAAATTACGATAGTCAAGAACGTGCTTCATTTGGACACCCACCCAGTTTAGACTGCAGCTGTACAATCTGTTCTTATTGCTCCAAAGCTTATGATAAAACTTAATAAGGCTAATAATCACAAAGTCGTAAAAATATGACTAGCACGAGAAGAGTTCTCACCTCGTCCCCTGCCCCTGGGTCGGCGCAGGGAAGCCCTGATCAGGTCCGTACCAAACAGCTGGTCCTTCCTCTTCGGATCCATGGTCTCGTAGAACCACTCCCCTGTCTCGATCTTCAGCAATCTGTGGGGCCAAGCGCAAAATATGCCCCGTCAGGGATTTCTGCAACTCGTAAGTCAATACACTTATTGACAGACACCGATAATCTTAAGACCTTGTGCTCCGACGATGCTGAAATTTTGGTTAATGAAAAATGAATCCAATACTGCGAGCGGAAATTTACAGGGAGGATCTAATAAAGCGCAGTTATTGGGCAATAAAAAGACTCATGAGGCAGCAGATATGGTAATATTTCATGATGATATCTTCAATATGTAATCTATATTTATTGGAAAACATTACAAAATAGGCAGGGAAGAGGACAACCATATTCCTTGCTATTCATATCAATGATAAATCTTGGGGAAGAGATAATTTTTATTAGTAAACACAGTTTCTAAGTTTTCAATGCTGAATACTCCAGTGTATCAAACTTGGAATAAATGTTACACCCATAATGAGGTCTTTGCCGTCATAAAATCGAAACTACAGAGAAAGATTAACAAGGATTTGGTATCCATAAAATTTCAAGTCTGCGTTTGAAGTTTGAAGTGATGAACTGAACTAGAAGCAGCAACTGATTTTAGTAACACTTATGAAAGAAGAAAAACCAAAAGAAACTAACAAACCAAACTCACTGAGAGCTGTCATAGCAAGAATGTTCAGCATTGTAAAATTGTAATTTTATATTTTGATAGATTTAGCATGATGATTGTAAAATAGCTAGCTACAAAGAGCCATCAGAATCTATACCCTTGTGTCACATGGGATAAGAATTTCAAAGTCAAATCTGAAGATCATAAGGATACTTGAATTGTGGGCATATCATTTACACACAATGCCCATATACATGTATAGCCAGGGGCCATCACTTGATACACTGATACGTGCTCAATCACAGAAAACTGCAACAGTGCAATATCGGCAGCATCGATTCCCCAAAATAGTGTCCCTTAGCAACACTATGAGCTTATATTTCTGCACCTCGGGCAATAAGAATATTACTCATTCATTGCTCCTTTGGTACCATTAGAGGTTGAAATGTGGAAAACATTGGAGAGAGGCTTAGGAAGTTAAAAACAGGACATCGAACTCTGATTGGAGGTGATGCATAAATGATTATAGCTCAACATTGTATCAAGGACATGACACGCCCTATGGCAATTTCAATATACAGGGCATCCACTTGACAACTCTCACATGGCAAAAATGGGTAAATACATGTACATAAAAGCCTACTTTGTTCTTAGAAAAAATAAAGATACTAAAATTAACAATAAGCTCTTACTACTAGTACCTGATTGTTACAATTTTATGGATGTTCTGATATAAGACTGCATTACTTAGCTTAGCGTTGCAACTGTATACTGTACAAAAGTCACAGTGACTATTTCATCCATGAATTTCTACATGTACAAATGTATTATGCCACTTCTGAAGTATTTTACCATACAGAAAATTTGCCTATAGTGTTTGCCTGTTGGTTGGTTGGTTTGTACAAATGTATGTCCACAGTTATTTGAATGCAGTAGATTGGCTAAGTTTACCGATATACAATGTACATGCTAGGCATACTGGGGCTAACTGACAGGAAGTTAGGACAAAGGTCCAAGAAAGGTCCAGAAGAGGTTATCTTCTTTCTTTTCTTTAATTTCTTGCTAATTAATAAATGCATGTCAGATATCCGTCATATGGGTATAAGTGGGGAATATGCATTTGACAGAATCAGCAAGGAATTCATAATAAAGAATAGAACAAGAGTTAATGGCACAAATGAAAACCTAAAAAGGCATGACATCATTCCTTTGTTGCTTATTCATTTTTCTGAAATGCCGTGTGATATCAATCAATCCATTTTTTACTGGTAAATTAACCCATGTTTACCAATTAATTAGTAAATAAATGTAATTTACAAGATAAATCCACCATGAGACATTTTAAAATATGGCTGATTATATGTTCAGCACCACGGTCAGGCCCAGTTGCTTTCAATACATAAAACCACTGACATAAATGTCCCGAAAACAGTCTAAATAGCCAGTTCTGACAGCTTAGATTGAAAAATAACCAATATAATGTTAGACGCAATTCAACACACCAACTTATGCACTTAAACTATCTACTAATGACTTGAATGACAGTTTGTCTACCTCATTTGCTCCATGCTAATTTCTTCACACAAGAAGCATGGCAATGTTTGGCAACATTCCCTGAATACATTTGTCCCTGCAGCCATCTTTAAGTTATTTTTGCAGTAAAATCCCTGCTGGCAGTAAATGGCCATCATCACAATACATTGTGGGACTACTTCTGAGAGGAATGGGCCGTTGTACAGCCCAAGATATAATGAAACTCGTTCAATTAGATTGAAGACATCAATAAGTTTGCTCTGTGGTGCACCTAACTGCCTGTGGAAGCCATTCCTGCGAATATTACAGTCATTCAAATCCAGTTAGAGTGTAACAAACTTGTCACTATGGCCCAACAATGAAAGATAGTGTCAAATAGAAGCACCTTGGTTTATATCAATCAGATAATTTCCATTTCCTCTTATTTTCATTCACGGCTAAAATTAATTCTTCTCCTCCATCCAGTGAAATGAAATTTTGGTCTTCCCTAAAACACACAAATCTTATAAAGAATTGTCTATTGTGTGCTCTCTGGTAAGATAAATTGTCACAGGTCAAACCTTAAGAGAAAATTAAAGAATCCACCATTAGATAGTATGCAAACAGGGCTCTGCTAATTTGTCCAAACAAAGAAAACACAGTAGACAATTGATTAAAGGATAACAAGTAATTACAGATGTTTTCAAAAAGATGAAAGTTTATGTGAATGGAGGAAAGATAGATAAGGTCAAGATAAAGTGTGGCCAGGCTTTTATTACTAATTCCATTCCTACATGTAGGTAACAATTAGCATTTTCCACACCCATGTGCTTCTATGTTCCCTCATGGCTACACAGACCATAGCTTTATCCTGCAGAATCAACCTGAGAATAAATCTAACTTTTATGTGGGTGTAAAACCCTTGAAATATTGCTTAAACTGTAAAAAGGGAAGCAGACACATTTTATAACGTGCATAAAATATTGGGCAACATCAGGCGTATAGCCTTGTATCTTGCCAAAGTAATGTTACGACTAGCGGAAATCAGTATTTTGTGTGTGGTATCACTCATATCGATGTCGTAACAACAGGAGCCAATATCTCAAGCTTTCAATCAAGGAGTATCTTGAGAACTGCTCTTGAGAACAAAACTTAAACTGCAGTTGCAATTTTTGAAAAGCTAATAGCAGGTAACATGTTACTTTTGGGAAGTGAAAATCCTTTCTCTAGATCATACCAAATATTATTTTCATCATGTGAAGCATTTTTATCCCCACTTTCACATAACTAGAACTGGTTACAGTCCTTGCAATGGGAGGTTTAAAGCCATGTAATTTGCTATGGTATTGAACCTGACAGTGTGTATACTGAATATAACGTTTGTCCTTATAACCAGTGGAAAAATAACCAGTTGATTATCTTACACTTCTGATATTACAACTTGGGTAGGCCATGACAAAATACCATTTTTTTCTCCTTTTCCACATCAAATCCTGGAATTGTGAGCTAAGTTTACACATTTCAATTTGTTCTTACTTCCTCATCACTCAGGAGTCATAAAATTTTGGGTCTGATCTTTATTACAGATATAAAGTTTATTCTCACACCCCTAGCTAAGTTCAAAATCTCACACACAAATCATAAGCTACAAAATCAATTGGTACATGTTGGAACAAATACCTTGAGATCTCATAAACCTATCTATCTGATGACTTAGCGAATATTGAGCCGTTTTATCACTTTGCAACAGCAGCTACGTGACATAGGCTTCAGGTCAGATCAACTTGAGAAGGACCAGAGGACTAGTGGAAAGATTATTGGTAAGCACTTTACTTTGTGTACAGAAAGAGCAAACAGGACTTGTTACTACAGCAGCTAAAATGATTAACCGGCATGGCTTACAACCATATACCTATCCTTTTTTCATAATCAGCTTGATAGCAACTTGAGTAAAATATGATCAGGATTGCTGACAATACTGCATATGTCACATTTTCTCAAAGTGCTTCTCATTGTTCATTAATTAGTACAGGCAGACAATTCAGTTACAACAATACAGCTTACAAGAATGGGCTGTTTGCATGTGAGAAGGAAACAAGCTTGTGGAGACATGGCTGTCTAACCTACGTAGCAGGCTCTAAGGGTCTGGCTGTTTTCTGATGGCATCTTCCTATTGCAACTGGATTGTAGTTTTCAGCCTCCATATTGTAACCACGACCCTATTGCAATAGTACTTAGTCCTTCCGTCTTCTGTGACGGACAAAAATTAACATGTTAAGATATTGATTGAACCAAGCTGAGTCTACCTGCAAAATAGAAGAAATTGCTTTGTTCCAAATCCCTGGGATTATTGTGTCGATTGCACCTTCAACAGGACTTCCAGGGGATGGAAAAAATTGCAGGCTAGCTAGAACACTGCAATATATGCCCTCAGAAAAAAAAAGCAGGCCTCTATATAAAACCTGCTGTGGAGGGTAGGGGCGGTTCCTGTGTGCCAGGTTTGATTTACAGGAATGTCACCGTCAGGTTTACTGGTGTGTAAGGCAGCTTGGGGAGGATTAAGACAACACGAATATTAATGAGGTGTGACATGAAGATTGACAGGCGAGCCCAGACGTTGCAATCATTTGGCTCCCGTCCCAAAATTAGATTGTTGGCCTTTGTCGATACCATCCTTCTTCCACACGGATGATTTGATGTGACTCATGACTTATTATTATCATATTGTTATAGAAGGGAGGGTACGGCTAATTCCTTTTCTACCATGTTCTGTAGGCCGTTAGTTTGAAATCCAAAGCAATCAAAATGGAATTACGGTAAGGTATAGACTGATGAAGACTTGATGATGTGTATTGATTAAGATGTAAAAGAGGTTTTCAGGTCAATTAATCGTCATGCCTGCATTATTCTGATATTTCCATAGTAAGAACTTTCTAATGATTTCAAAGATATCCACATGTTTTATGATAATTTGATTTCCAACTGAACCACTCTTTACTTCTGCTTATTTAAACCACGTACTGTAGAATTAATGTTGAAAGTTTTGTAGTGGTGTAATGTTTGTGGTTTTCTAACATTTGTCGGCCAACCAATCCATTGTTTTAAAGTGAGTATCTTAAAACCAATATAAATGCTTCATTTCCTTCCTACCGCAAATTTACCAAAATCCCTACCCCACAAAGAAGTATTTCCAATATTCTTTCACACGTAAATTCTCAATATACCATCATTACCCGAACCTTCCCACTGTTATATAGCCCATAACCAATATGAATTTGCTGCCAAATGATTACTTTAGCAAGATAAAGCTTTAAGGCCACAATATGTTAAGCTTTGTCAGGCCAAGAGTCATGATGGCCCCACAACACATTACACACCAAGTCGTAAAACTCCACAATATTTGGGGATTTAGTATCGAAAGACAAAATGATATCCTACCTGGGCAACAAGATAATCTTTTATTGGGGATTGCTGTGGGTAAGCTCGTTAGAGTGACAGTGTTAGTGCCAGCGATTACTCCTCACACAGGCCTACTGACTTGGAAACAACAGGGATTCCCAATCATGCAATTCATCCTGAGTTGACTCCAAATAACTGTTCTCATTCATCGTATAACAGACTAGGGTGTAACAAAAACAATAAAAACTAATTTGTGAGATACCTTAGATCAAATATGAGCAGCTGCTGCACTGATGGATGACCACACTTAAGCATACCATTCTGCCCCATGTTTCATTACCTACAGGCAATTCAGCACCTTGGACAGGTCCAATCTTCAGAGAAAAGCCTCTTCAGGGCAGAGAGCCATCTTGGTCTCCTCACAAATTGCCCGTTTGATGTCTTCATGACTTATTCATGCCTGTCTTTATCCCTTAAGGCCACTTAACTTAGACTCCAACTTTTCCAACACCACACTCAAGATGCACTGCCAGAGAAGAGCTAAGCTGAAAATCCTTTCTGAATGGCCTAAGATCTATCTTGGTCAGACCTTATGGCATACACCCTAGCTGGTGCAAAACCCTGGAAATCCTGTGCAGTATAAGACATCATTATAGCAGTGATATATTGTGACAGTATAATTCAATCAGGCTATAAGGGTGCCATAATGATCAGGTAATGTCAAAGGTTATAGAGCCTGATTGCATGGGGTCTACTTATTGGCTGAATTTGCATCAATTCATCAATGCAACTGCTCTAGGAATGCAGCTTCCCGAAGACAATTGAGAGAGCATTGTAAGGTAGATGCAGCTAAATGGGGAAACACTTTTTTGTCAGTTTTTGTCAGGATATGATTGATATGAACAGACACATACCTGTGAAAATGTGTAACGTCAACTCTCATGAATCTGCCAGCTGACATAGGAAGCCCACAAAAAGTATGCTATCAAGAACACTTGGATGTGTCTGACACTGCAGTTTAGTATCTCTTTAAATTTAGCATTTTCTTTTTCATTGTGGTGTTTTTAGGGTACCTGGCAGAATTATGATAATTGACATTTAATTTTGACACCTACATGTACGCATTAAAAGACTTTGATTATTTGGCTATTGTTAATTTGTCATTAATTTTAGGTACCTTGAGCCACAAAAAATGAAGGCTTTAGCAACGCAACTACATGTATCACAGCATACTATAAATGCAGAAACTTTCGCAGTGGTTTAATGTTTGTGGTTTTTGCGGTGGCCACTTCACCGCAAACTTAAAACCACCACAAACATTTTCCCATGGCAACAAGAGACTACAGTGCATGGTGCTACCGCAAACTTAAAACCACCGCGAAAAGTCCATTTTCCCGCTACGGCGAAATTAAATCCCTGCAAACTCAAATGCATTTACAGTATTTCAGATACAATAGCAGGTATTTCCAGACCTATACCTTTGCTTGTTGCATAGTGCACAGAGCCATTTGTCCTTCTTGGGTGTAGTAAACTCCCTGCAGCTGTTGCAGACCTTGTGTTGGCACTGCGGGCAGGGGTTCCCCGTGTCGAAGAAGAAACCAAAGGCCGTCTGGCATCGCGAACAGTTTTTCTCGCTGTTCTGAACCTCTGCTGGTTTGACGGCGCTTTTCTTCTTCACTTCCTGAAACTCTTGTTTCAGTTTACTGAAAGGGAGAAAAAATCCAGGATACAGGTTATGAAATTTGTTAACATAAAATTTGTCACATCTTACTATTCTAGTTTATGCGCTTTCAGACTGAAAGGAACTATCGTACACTATTCAGCCAAACCTGTACAAGTAAACACCTCTATTATGTATATAGAAATATCCCAGCAAATGTTTTTTGTGGTCCCTTTCCCATTATCACAAGCATTAAGAATTCTGTCTATAGACCAGATTCTATTGGTCTCCTGAGTGGTCTTTTTGGACAGTTTTGATTGTGAATATTACTTTTTCTACATTCTATATTCTACATTTTTCCTTGGCTGCAACACCCTGAGCTGCTAGCGCAATGCACCCGAAATAGCCCATGACACCACCTGACATGTTTGTGCAGTATAGAGCAAAGCCCACTGGTGGTGTTGTTGAGTTAGGCATGTGAACAGATGCTGAGGAGAAAGACCCAGTTATCTGGACAGATGGATACCAGCATGCAGGTGACACCACAGCTCTCCACGTCTCAGTGAACATGCAGGTCCACAGGCTATTAGGGCACAAAATCCTGCTGTTCTATACTGTAAAGCGGCCATCATAAACGTCCTTTTCAGCTTTATCATGCTTCACTTAGTACATGTAGTTTCCTATTTCAGAAGATGTAACGGTTAAGGTATTGTGAAAGGGGTCCCGGAGGAGTTTTGGAAAGTGTTTTAAAAATAACAGTCTATTTGTGAAATGTGGACCGTGATTTTAAGGTACTACCTTATAATGAATGCAAATTAGTGACATCACAAGAACGTCATCGAGAGTTACCCTGCCACACCCATTTTCAGAAGGCCTGCACTATGCCTTTACTTAGCATTCTGGAGATGAAGTCTCATGCTTTCTTGCAGACAGATTTGATGGAAGTTTCTTTACCAAGGTTTGGACAGCATCCAATGTTACAGCATGCTGATAAAATAACATGCATGACAAGGTCGTGGCTCTTGTGTTATCTTCAATTTTCCAGTGGTGATCATGACTTTATGAGCGAGTAAAAACTGTCACAAGACATTGAACACACATCTTAAAGGATCTGTACTGAATGAAGCAAGGATTGTAAAATAAGGAGAGGGCTTACTTTTATCATTTCTTTACGGTAACAATTCTTTTTTTATTTTTTCAGTTGGATTTTATCTGTATTGGTCTGAAGATTTTGTGCCCTGAACATCCTGTTTATAACCACTCCCAAAGTCTTCCTGGATGTAGGTCAAGTAATCCCATAGGCAGTTACAAGAGTGGCCCTAATTAACCGTTGACACCGACAAAGAAACACCAGACACAGAGCAATCATTAAAATCCTCCAGGCACCTGTCTGCATCCTCCAGCTCCGAGCCGAGCTCAGATTTCCTTCTCCTGGCAGCAGCAGCAGAGGGAGGGAATACAACAGTCAGAACAGCCATGAAAGTGCATTTAGGGAGGATGGATGCAACATGGCACACCTTCCTCCCTTGTTACACTAAATCAATGTTTGCTAAGCAGGCCCGCATCCCATGTGAGAAAGCCAAACTACATGTACATATTTCAACAAAAAGGAAGGGCATGCTGGTGATGAAAACAAATTGTGAATAAGTTAAGGTTTTAATAGAGCTATGATATTACCATAAGGGAAACCAGTTCAATCTGTCACATCTTGCTGCTTAATGACCGGCATCAGCAAGGAGTTTGTCCTCCTTTTTTTTATCAAGCTCATGCAACTTCATCATTCTGTCATCAATGCCATTAAACCAGCAAGCATACATGTATGTATCTGGTCTAGCAAAGTGTTTCAGGTTTTGACTCCAAAGATTTACTGTCAGGCCACACCAATTTTATTTGTTGCTTCTCGGTTTGGCCTGTCCATTGTTTTTTTCATTTAAAAAAAAGTCCTGCGAAAAAATAATACAGGTTATGCTGTCACAAACCTGTAAATATTACCATTCGGAGCCACATACACATAATTTCGGTCTAAAAAAAGCCTTTTATTTAGAACGTTAGTAACAAATCAAAGTAAGGGTTTATTGTATAAAATGTTCCATTAAACTCCCTAGTCTGTTTTTTGTGTTATTTAAGGCATACATTTTCACCCCAGACCATTTGAAAAAAATTTTTTTTTTTTTCTAACCTGTCAGCCCATTTTCTTCTGAAAAAAAAAAAATCTGAGAAGCAACAAATAAATTTGGTGTGTCCTCATGTATACTGGATAAATCAATTATACCATGTACAAGTAATTGTAGAAAAGGCTAAAATCTAATCATGAAAACTGAGTTAAGACTTCTTGAAAGCATCTTCCTGGAGGCTATTTAATGCTGGTTAACTCAAAGAGTACACTTTCCCGCATGAATAATCTCTGGAATTGAACACTAGTTCATTCATCTACAGATAAAAAGTAACTGGTATGTCAATGAAGGTTAGACATCTAGGTAATAAGATATGCCAAAAAGCAGTTACTCAAGCAGCTGGATGATTTTGGAAACAGTCAGACATTTCAGACCATCTAGTGTCTTTTATCAGTTATTGTAGTAACTGTTGTTTACTTACGTTATCCTCCTCTCCTCGACCTTCCTTAGATCCTCGTCTCGCTGCAACACCTGGAGGATCTTCTCCTTCTCCTCCTCCGACAGGTGACTCAGGTCAATCATGGCAGCCTGGAGGAACCAGGGCGGGGCAGTTAGACATGTACAGTAGGTGGCACAGAAATAATACAAGTTTCCAGAGTTTTACCAGCCTGGAGGAACCAGGGCGGGACAGTTAGACATGTACTTTAGGTGGTACAGAAATAACACAAGTTTCCAGAGTTCTCCCAGCCTGGAGGAACCAGGGCAGGACAGTTAGACATGTACGTTAGGTGGTACAGAAATAATACAAGTTTCCAGAGTTCTCACAGCCTGGAGGAACCAGGGCAGGACAGTTAGACATGTACGTTAGGTGGTACAGGTACAGAAAAAAAAAAACCCACACGTTTCCACAGTATATTGGAGTTTTCTACCAATTAAAACTGTCACATCTTGCTGTTTAATAACTGGTATCAGCAAAGAGTTTGTTTTCCATTTTTATAAAGCTCCTACAACTTCATCATTCAATCATGGCAGCCTGCAGGAACCAGGGCACTCCTAGACAGTTAGACATGTACGGTAGGTGGTAAAGACAACACAGATTTCCAGGGATATGAATTGCACGCTATCAAAGACCAGATCATGCTAAATCCCTGTTTTAAAGTTTAGGAGACCAATTTCTTCTTGATGGATTATCAAACTAAAACCAATTTGTCCTTTGAGTCTTTCATGTTCCATTATGAGCTACAGACCAATGAAATGAATTATGACAGTCATCCAAAATACATTTTGCACATTTTTTGTCCCGGATTACCTAGGAAAAATTACCACATGAAAAAGCACAGCAGATCACAACACTGCACACCAAAAGCCATTTTTCTTCCCATCCCCACAAGAGAGATGACACAAAAACACATCAAGGCAACAACATCGATATCACCACAAAAAGCTGACCGCAATTTACAGATGGTCATCCCAGATAAGGCTCCATTAGCCATTAGGGCTACATGTAGGTGCAAATCTACCATCTGTTCACACTTGTCCTATGAACACAACTCACTGCTACATTGTCACAGTGCCTCCTGTAATATCAGGTTACCCGGCACAAGCTAAGTATTGACTTGTTAAAAGCATGTTTTGAGCTTTTGTGTTTGCTGTGAAAATCCAATAACTTTCAATTGCCATTACTTTCAGTTGACCGTGATGGCTAAAATAAACTGTACTCTCCAGAGACCAACGAGAGAGGCAATACAATGCCCAAGCAATTAGATGTCTATTTTAGTTTCACAAAACCTTTCTAGGTTTAAGGTTCATTTCATCCCAAATAGGATTCCTCTTCTGCATGAGTAAATAAAAAAAATTGTGGGTAGACGATATTTACTGTATCTTCTAAATCTGAAATATGTATCAATCCCAAGATAGAAACAGCAGGCTAGAGTAAAGCCATAAGAGTTTTTAAAAAATGATGATTTGGGTACTCAGTTCACATTCTGAACACACTAATACATGTACATTGTAATGAAATTTACGAGTAGTAAACCATGTTATTTATGTCATCATGTGTCCAGTATTTTGCTTGCACCTATATTCTGTTTTTAACGTACAAAGTTATCATCTGACCTAAAAATGAAGCATGGGTTTCTTACCCTCCGATGAAACAGGATCATTAAATCACATGTCTTGATCTTGTTTCTTCTTACCTTAACTTAAGAAGGCACTGCAGATGAGAACTGCACTTCTATGCATCTGAGCTACATGTTAAATTCATTACAATTGATTTTAGATACAGAGACTGACTATGCTATTCACCAAAACAGTAGAACTGGTCCAAACTGGATGAAATCTAAATTATATTAAGTTTTGACACAACCTGTACCAACGATTACAGGAAACGAAAAAAAATCAAACCTACGTCTAATGAAATGTATACCACTAATGATATCCCACTGGAGCGACTTCTGATCAAACTTAGCAATTTTCCGGCTGACATTGGAACATTTTTCATAGTTTGTGCTGTTATAGGCAGGCGAGACTGGATTAAAGTGCGAGACTTTAAGACCATAAGGAGGGAAAATTGGTATCTTGAGATGAGGACTATGGCATGTATGACGTCAACAGTAATGATCTAACAGAAACTGGTGAGACTCTGAAAAACATGGATGAAAATCTGTGATGCATAAGCTGGAGAAATGTCAATAATTACAGGGGCATCTGACCAAATGTAACCTTACAAACACTCACAGGATCCACGTAAAATTCCGTCTTCGGAATTCGAAAAACTCTCCTCTGTAGAGAACTGGGTCCCTGAAGGTGCCATCCTTGGCGGCGGTCTCTCGATTTCCGCAGTCCAGCTGGCCCGACGAGATGAAACCTACTCATCCTGGATTACTTTCTAACAGCCAGCAGTTAGGCGGATTTCATTCCTAAGCCCCATATAGCACCGAATGTGTCTGAACAGTTGCTGATGAATCTCAACTCCTGTATTCCAACAGACTTTGGTAAACTGTCAACTCTTCAGTCCATTGTTGTTCACCAAAAGCGACGTGGCGTGGAAAGAGAAAGGCAAGGATGCTATCGCTGGTCCGAGTTATTGGGATCTGCTGTCGTCGTCACTGCGGCTTCCTCCAAATGAACAGGTCTCGCATCTTATCTCAGGAAGCCAGCTTTGATCTCAAACTTCCTCTGGTTACAGAAAATCCCACAAAAAAGGCGTCTGGCACCAAGATACACAGTCATACACCGCTATAGCAAGTGTCTGCAGGGTCTTTCCAACTATGGGAGTGTGCAGCATTAGGACACCAAAACTGGTGATGAATCTAAACCTTCAAACCATGCCGTAGCCCGTCAAACAGGATTAATCAAATTTGGTGTACCTCGGCATTTGGTACACATTCAAGGCCAAATTGAATGACGTCCTGTAACAGTCTGAGGGAGCATAATGCTGTGCCAGCCAATGATATGTTGCTGGGATAGTCCAAACACCACTTATGGCTGACCAATCCAATCTACCGACATTGCAATTTGTGTAAATGGTAGTACGATGCAACACAAAGGGAGGAGAATTCATCACATGTTTCCTGTGTGATGTCAAGCAGTTGACTCTGCAAACAGAGAAGGGGCACGGAACAAAAGCAAGCATTTTTTCCAAGGAAGGTTCACAAAGACATGACTTTTTGACACCCCAAAAGCTTAAGATTGTCAGGAAGATTCCATCTCACAAATTCTTAATATTAACTTAGTCAATTGAACCACTTAATCTTTTGCTATTTAAAAAAAACATGAATCTTAACAGTTTGGAACCTGTTTTAGAACAAAAATGAAAATTGGACAGCTGACCAGAAAATACATATATTACCTGTGATTCACAAAAGCTGTAACAATAAAATCTAAATTAAAGATTAGTGAAGTAGGCGAAACTACTAACAGTCTTTTGCTGAAAAAAAAAGCCTTTGGCATCTTTTACGAATGCTGACAGTGAAAACAAAATCAAAAGTTTCTTGGCTTAGCAGTAAACACAATCCATTATTTTCTATTACTGCTATTTTGACAAATTGTGAATGCCGACTACACCTACAGAGGGTGTTCAGCACATGAAATACTGAGAATATTGCACAAAGAAATCATAATGATCCATCTTCTGCAATTATGTACCATATACTGACAATAAGTCTTTTTATAAATGCCGCAAAGCTGCATGGTTTCATTTCCTGAACATGTGAAAAAGCCATCAAACCAGGCATCACTGGCAATTACTACTGAAAATGGTTTTATGGGAGGAGGTAAATGTTTTCCATGACCCACATTTGCAGTGCTTCATTCCAAGGAAAGCAGCAAAGCCAGAAAGCACCTGGTACCTGAGGCACAGGCTAAGTTGACTGTATATCTTTACATTACCAGTTAAAAAAAGTTTTAAGTTGCCTGTGCATCTGTGTAGATGCTTAGGGTTGGTGCCCATCTCCATTTCTGTATCCCATGAGCCACACATTTGTGCAAGTTACTACAGCTGATCCGCTGGTAGTGATGTGTTTAACTCGCATATTCTTTCCAATTGCTGAGTGATAAGCAGAGAAAGCAGCATGTACCATTTTTAAAGTCTTTCAACTATTATGACTCGGCCAGGGATCGAACTCACGACCTACCGAATGCAAGGTGAACACTCTACCCACTCGGCCATTGCACACATACCCAGGCAGAGGAAATATATTTTGCAGGTAATTTTCTTGTGAATTGTTTTATTTTGCTGTACGTTGCCACAATGCTATATAATCACAAGCCTGAAACAAATACTACACATAACTTGTTGCC
>NC_049987.1:7399630-7405015 GCF_000003815.2 Branchiostoma floridae | reverse complement strand
ACACAAGAGTATGAGACTGTTATGCAGCTGTAGGTTAACTATTTCCATAGAGAGGACACGTCACATCAAACGGTTAGTCCAGACAGAGAGCCATTTATATTCATTAAGCCGCACAAACCATCGTCTTGTACATCTCATGGAGATCACCCGAGGAACGGACCTCTCGATCCTGGGGCTTCAAGTGTTTAAAGGGATTGAAGGATGCCATGACGTCTGGAACACAGGTGACAGCTGTCAGTCATGAATGTCAGTCAGTTATGCCAGTCAGAAGACTCCAGAGTCATTTTATGTCATTCATGTTCATGGGTGTCAAATGTTGAGAGATGGAACAAACTCAGGGTATAATATGGCAATGAAGGAAATGTAAGGGAAATCATGTGGAACTTATGACAGTGGTGAGAAAAGGAGACTGGCTTTAACTTAAAAGCATCAGATCATTATACTCTTTAAAAGAAAATCAGGCGAATGCACAAAATTGGAAACGTTGACCTATGCAGAGAAGCAAAGTCTGAAAACTACAAGAAAGCTTAAACTGGTGGAAATAAAACACTGTGCAAGAGGCCATAACAATAATGTATGTACATGCAGAACACACCTGACACAAGAAGGCCAATATAAACCCTGATACAGAACAGCGTACATTTACATGTATAAACCTTGTGAGATGAATATCGGTTGATATTTCTATGAAGCAATTATGCCTTGAAACCAATTCAACCACCGAAATCTTTTTACAGTAAAACAATTGAAACTAACGATAATCTATTGCACGAAAGCTTTGGTTAATTGATGAAAAATAATCCCCAGCGCGAATTCCTAATTGAAGAATAATGCCAGGAACTACCATCGACAGCGTCATGCATCTCAATAACAGACAAGTGCGTAAATCAGCTCACGTGAGAAATGATTCATCTAACACTCAAACCAGGTAACCAAAAAGTAATCTTACAGGGTTGGACAAGTTTTATAAAATCGGGCAAGCACATGAAAAAATTATTTGCCCGAACCAGTTTTTCACTTGCCCAAAATTCAAAGGGTAGGTCATGTACTTGTCTGATCAGCACTTTCACTTGCCCTGGGCTATAGTGGACTTGTACAACCCTGACATTACAACTTAAGATTCAAAATACTGTAATATTGGGACTGTCTTCAGTCAAAAATGCACACTAAATCTTGTCCTATTGATATTTAAGGTCCAGATTTTCTGGCATAAATGATTACAGTGAAATTTTTTCTTTCAGATCATACCTTTTGTGTAAATACGAAACTTGGAATCCTGAAGTTGTATCCAGTACAAGGTGAAGACGAGCAGCTGTGTTTTTACATGATCTTTCTGCAGCACACCAGTTGCTGGACAGAAGATTTGCAGCGAGGACACCTGTCAGCTCAATCCGTCACTGCAGCATCACATTGACTGGTCCATACTTGGTCTGCAAAGGTTTTCTGCACCTGTGTGGATACAAGACGGATATTTGTATAACAGGGCCGCAAAGAACGTCGAGGGCCGCAAAGAACGTCGAACAGAATTTTATCAAATAATACAAAATGGATGCTTTATTCTACATCTGGGAATGCTGATTAAATTTCTGGTCTTTCCTTGATTCCCCAAATCAAATTAACTGTTACAGTAACATTTCATGATACATGTTAACTTTGTATCTGAGTTTGGTTTGTAAAACACTGGTACAAGCACCACCTTAACAACATTCATCATGTTGCTTGAAAAGGGAAAAAAAATACTACCCAAGAGGACGGTTGGTAGAATTTTCTGGTGTAGGTAATCTTGTCTGTTACCATGTAACAGTGCTGGTATGCAGGAAAAAATATCATATATGATACAAACTAATTCTTAATATTCTACTGCTTTGGCACATAGAAAAATGACGCATTCATTTCACCAGCTGTAAATAACTTGCTCTTTTCACAACAGTGACCTGAATTCCTTTCTGCATGTTGCATTAAGAAATCACGTGCTCCCTGGGGGCATAATTACACTGATCGCTGGGGTGATGTATGGGTGTACTCTAACTGTATAAATATCTACACCTCCATCAACAGCTGTAATATTCACTGAAAACTGCCATCATTAGTATATACACCTACATTTATAATTACAGATAATAACATCAACATACAAACTTGATAAATGTAAATGCGTGTTTAGAAAATCTGTACCTAAATCTGTAGAGCAAGTATAACCGCCCTTGTGTGCATATACACACAAGCTTGCTGCGTGGTAGCAGCTGTTTATATCACACGGAGCGACCTGCCACGCCTAACCTTTGCACATCTCACTACAAGCATTGTTTGAAAGTGAGGATGCCCCTTCTGTACTTGGTGGCAACAAGTTCCACTCTGTGATAATGGAATACTTGTCATTGACAATTTCCTTCCAAATGTATGCTCATTGCATTTACATACAAGTGTGCCTGCCCAGCCTGAATAAATGATGCCGATATCCACCCAATGTTTACACAACTACCATTGATAGACAATTAAGTGAGACGAGTGCCCAAATGTTTACCCAACTCCAAGGTGGGATTGTGCTCACCTGTGTGCATGTCTGACAGGTACAAGAGACTGGGGCTTTGTGAACTCCATGTAGAGCATGCCTGAGTAATGACCAAGATCTTAACGTTACATAACATTACATCTGTTCGGTAGTTTCAGGGAAGCTGGCTCAAGATATTTGTGGGTCATATATGTGTATTACTAACTCCACAAGACTGAAGAATTGCTCTACTTTACGCTGAAGTGACCTTCTACATACTGTAAATGCAGAAACTTTCGCAGTGGTTTAATGTTTGCAGTTTTTGCGGTGTCCACTTCACCGCGAATTAGAAACCACCGCGAACATTTTTCCATGGCAGTTAGAGACTACAGTGCATGGTGCTACCGCGAACTTAAAACCACCACGTAAAATCCCTTTTACCCCTACCGCGAAATTAAATCGGGGCAAACTTAAATGCATTTACGGTACTTAGGGCTTGCATCAAAATGTTACTGAAAATGTAAATTCTTGTCAGTGTGACCCCCTTGTTGGATTAAACAAATGAGATGCAATTAACCTAGAATGTCATTAAACTAAATGGCTTAGTTCTGTCAAGCTTAATACATTCTGTATGCATATATACATGTACATCCAAACCTTTAAATGCAGAGCAGCCTGTCGGCCCAACAGGTCACTGTAACTGCTAAAATGTTTGCAGTGGTTTAATGTTCAGTTTTCGCATTGTCCAGGTCACAGCGAACTTAAAACCACCGCGAACATTTTTCCATGGCAGTAAGAGACTATATTGCATGGTGCTACTGCAAACTTAAAACCATCATGACAGTCCTTTTTCCCGCTACTGCGAAATCAAATCCCTGCGATCTTTAAATGCAGTTGTATCTTCCAATCTGCTGATATGCACTGTCTCCCAAGGCAATATTGACAGTCTGTATTATGTTACCAAGCATATGCCATACGAGACATTTGATCCAAAATACCTGGTACATTTGTATTCAATGACAAATACCCTCCCTCCCCCTCCCCCTCCCCTAGCTCCTGTCGCTTTCTTTAATCCCGCGCCGTGCACACTGCTTGCAGTTGGTCAAACAGAGGAAAGCACCGTGGCCTCTTCAGTCGAGTATGTCAATATTGTGTTCGCTACGACCCACGTTGATGACCTGCCCCAATCCAAATGTCAACATCGCGCATGGGGCATGACCTTATGTGTTTTAATACCACCATAACAACATTACAGACGGTAAACTCCAATATTTACTGCAGTTCTCATAAAAGATCAAAACGTCTGACAACAGAAGGCTGACAACAGAGGGGTCCTTGCTTATTCCAGGTGACCTAGTTTGAATGCACAGTAGCTGCAGGTAACAAGAAACTGTTGATCACACCATGACTGCTTTCTTCTGATACAAGGACGCATATTCGATCTCCTGAGTGTAGCTTTGGTTAAAAAGCACTGTATCGACCTAGTCTCCAAACAGCAGGAACACAGTGATTTACTGCAAGAACAAAAGAGGCGGGGTAACCTGCAAATATGGAGGAATAGGTGCACTGTTGCACTGTTGCACCTAACATAAAAAATTAGGTGCATAAAAAAAAGTTGGATGCACAACATAAGATTAAGTAGAGAATGTCTCAGCAAAGCTTGGTACAAACCTTTCTGCCTCTATTTAGAGCTTGGATCTGAAATTCTAGTGTAGATTTCAATAAGTGATACCGCAACAAAGTTTTTAGTATTTTTCATGAAATGTCAGACATATATGGTATAGTGAACAATTATCATAATTCGTACATTAAACCCTGCACAATAAATTAAGCTTAAGGTAGATTGATGCACCCACAATCACAACAAGGTAAACAGTTCCAATTTTGGGTTCTAAGTGAACTTGCACCCAGGATTTTGAGCCTGGAATAAGCTGAAGGTTTGATACTGTGACCAAATTTGTAACGACACTGCTCTTAATGCCTTCCAGGGGATATTTCAATATTTACAAAAGGCCCCTTATGAATAAAAGTGTCACGTAACAGCAGAGATGTTTCAATATTTGGCAAAGCGGTTTACCTTTACACACTTCACCAAACAGTTAGCCATTCTTAAAATCTATGTACTCTCTAATAAACCTCAGTGACTACACAACCATGCAGGGATTGTATGCATATCTAAGTGAGAGTGAGCTAAAAATACTAGTTAAGAATTAAATCAATAGATTCCGAAGCATGTTGGTCTATTCCCTCAAACACAAGTGGAGCACAGCGTTGTCATGACAGGGATTGTTTTTTCAAAAGGGAAACTTCACGTGTGCAGATGCTTGATGCCTTCAGGGTGCTAGTACTATCTTGTAAACAATCATTATGATGAATGACGTGGGATGATACAGGTCATAGTTCACAGTAATTGTGGGGCTTGATGGAATGTTAAAGGTGTGCCTTCATCGGACAAACATTTACATCTAATCACTGGTATATCTATTGTGATGTCGGATGTATGTGACTAGAAAGTAACAATCAAACATGTATGTGCAAAATGAAATTAAGACATATCTCTTTTCAAAGTGTGTTATGATATTTTCAAACATTATGACCTTTCAAGCGTCTTAAATGTTATTACAATGATTATCTACACGTATTATCATCCCAAAACATCCTGAGCCTCTAAAGGTTGTCCTAATTTCATGTCTTAATCCTCTGATTTTATGATAATCTGGAGATATGTGGAACAACCACCTGTTGCAAATGAAGGCCAACATGGCCTCCTACACTACACAAGAAGCATACAGGTGGGTCAGTCCTTGAAGCCCACAATGTTTGCCCAGACTGCTTGTCAGTAAAGCCCACTAGTACTGGGAAATCTGTCCCTCAGCCTGAATCATACTACAAAC
>NC_049987.1:7336035-7399530 GCF_000003815.2 Branchiostoma floridae | reverse complement strand
CTGGGCTAACATACCTTTCTGTCACCTGTATCTGAAGAAAACACTTACTGGAAAGACAGGAAGCCGTCCTTATCTTTCAGTGACCTCTGGCCTCCTGAGCCAGTCATACTGCACTTTGACTTCAGGTTTTGGTGAGGGAATACTTTCTAACCTAACTCAAGCATACGACTAACCCACATAGAGTATCAGTATAGCCAGACTGGTATGTGCTAAGTAAACAGTCACAGACCTGCCCTTTCCTGTTTCACTGGTAAAGGAAATCTGAGTGTTGAATGCATGACGATACGGACTAGCTGTCTCCAGCTTTACAAAATTGTTTTCTGTCCCACTCAATGTTTGGGACTCCATGCTGTTAATTTTCCATGATAAATCTGTCATTTTAATCTTACAAAAATACAGTTTCATAAAAAACATGTAGTTCAGATTCTTTGAATGGACAGGGTGAGAATGTCTCTTCCAATTAGCAAATTTCCGTCCTGTGATGGAGAAACAAAACATGGAGACAGCAGTGATGAAGATGCTTGGAGTACATGGTTCGTACATTTATCTGTCATGAACTGAATTTCAAGACCACATATTGCACATACCCTAATATTAGATGAGTTCACACACACACCTGTCCTTGAAAGAGGGTCAATGACCCGCAAATCAATAAATACATCCCTGAATAATATCTACGTTTTGGAATACAGGAAACGTGGACAAAATGTCACCGCAAGAAAGCCAGAGTGATGACCGTGGCTACAGAGGATTCAAATGTTATTACTACCCTGAAGACAGAGGCCTTGTCATGTGTCTACTCGGCATTCCAGTAACCCAAGGTGTGACTTAACGTTAACACTCAATGGTGGCTCTGGTGTAGGGACTGGGGTTCACTACTAGAAGTTTATATATCCCTATGTTCTACCCAAAATAAAATGTTAAACAGTTTTTTTCCAATACCAATTCATTAATGATAACAGGCTGAACATCCCAATCTAGATTTTGATGTTATCAGCTGCACGATCTAACACTACCTGCTGATTGTAATGCTATCCATGGACACTACCTGAATAGCCCCACGCTACACTAGCACTGAAATGTCTAGCTATCTGCTATCACACAGTACCCCCAACTCTTCTCACAGTCGCTCATGTAGGAAACCTTAAGATTATATGGAGACTTTGGGAAAAACCTACCTTAACCTCACAATGAAAAATTAATTAGACAGCAGCTATTCATGGACACAACCTGGATAATCCCACGCTACACTAGTACTACTAGTAGTAGTAGTACTGAATTGTGGCTACGTACAATCACTGTACTGTACTCTCACATCTTGTCACAGTCCCTCACGCAGGAATATATACTTTGGGCAAACACCTACCTTAACCTCACAATAAACAGGTGCAGCAAGGTCTCGCAGTAAAGGGCATGGCAGGTGTGGCTACACACAGGCACACCATTTACGATCCAAAACAAGATTACCACTAGCACTATCTGTGACGAGTCAGGTAGTCAGGTAAGCCGTTACACCATTCTGTGTTCCTGGCTGATCTGACTGGACCTGACCTGTTGTTCCACCTTAGGGGGAGGCCACCTGGTTTGACACAACCTGGACCAGTCCACTGGGTTGCCGTATGGGGGGTGTTATGCTGACTTTCAACATCATTGACCCAAATACATTTGTACTTCACCACATACCACATACACAATTGCTTCACTCTTACTACAGTAATGACACTCTTAAGCATGTGTAATTTTCAAAATTGTAAGCAAAGCATGCTTATTTTTTAGATCTGACAATAGCACTTTACAAAACCTGAACAATGTTTATCGTTATGGTAGACAGTAACAAATACAATGGGTAGATAACAATAGACTATACCTTTACCAAGGACATTGTGTTTTCATTCATATGGTATTTGTTTACATGTGGGATTATGGACAGGATAGCTACTGCATGAACAGAATGCCATACTGGAATGTTTGGATACATGTAGATTTGAACAACAAAGTTACCCTGTCAATAACATTGCAATATATGTATCAGGAAATTGGCTACTGCATAAAATGCGTGGAACCGGATGTCTACCAAAAATGTCCATATGAATTTTTCCACATTGGCTTAAGTATCAACAACCACAGAAAGAATTACTTGGAAATAGGACTGTAAAACAACATCAATACACTGACAGACTCTGCCATGAATAACATGCCAATCTTTTTTTATACCCAGAGACCAACACTAAACTTTCAGGGTCGTTTAAAAAAATTAGGCACATTTACCTTTCACGGCTTCCGACAAGGACACAATTCCTTAAAGAACGCCTGAAGTGACAGCGACTGGGTTTTAATCTAAGCCTGCATCTGTCTGGTGATTACACGTACATGCTACAACCCTTGCCCAAATTGCAGGGCAGCGCAATTACAAGACGAGGTCCATTGACTGCCCAGTTAATGGTTGTCCACCCTGTATAAATGTGCAACCATTTGCATGCGGAATGGTCCCCGCGAGTAAAACAATCCTGAGGCAGCGCTATCTCCTAAACATCACCAGGTACCGTTTACCCCCACGTCCCCAGTCAGTACGATATGGTGACCTTCAATCTGCTTTGAAGCCTGGAAAAATTATAGAGAGCATCCTTGGGAAAATAAGGCGGCAGTAATTAGAGTACGTTTGAGCCTACAGTGACATTTTGGACTGCCTGGAGAAAGTCTAGACTAGACATTTAAATCATGTCCTGTATGCACATTAAGAAACATGAAGAGTTCTTATAATGAAAGTAATTTGTATATTTTCTTGATTTGATACCAATTACCATGTATTGTTTGTTCTTTTGCAGTGCCAGCATGTTATCAATCATGGTAATTTGTGATATGATTATAAAGGCCAAGAATATGTTATTCAGCCCATATCATTCTATAATATGCACTGCAAGATATTATTGTGTATGAGTTTTTTTTTATCAACTATTATTATTATACAAGGTAAGCTCCACATAAGAGGTTGATGCATCCAAGACAAATATAATTCATCAAACTAAATTTTCTTTGCTAAAGGTGTTCATGATGGAAATGGTACTTTACATTCCTGAGAATAAAAACAACCCCATGAACATCTCTCATGCTACTTTTTGTAAATATTGTTGTTAGATAAATAACTGAAGAAATACTTGGGATCTTCCATGGAAATGCTACCTAAGCAAAAATCTCTCAAATCATGCCAATATTGGATATTGAAGAAAATGTTGTTAACCATAACTGACTTACATTAATCTTCACCTGGCCAACACGTAAATTGCCCTGTCACATTATTACAAAATCAATATTTTATGTTAGATCTAGCCATCATGCTTATGTCAGTCATAGTTTCAGTTTGCTCATATGATTATCAATAAAGCTAATATTTGCAAAACAATTGAAACGTGTAATATATACATACAATGTTCCCACGATACAATACTGTAAATCCCTTTAAGTTTGTGGTGATGTAATTTTGCAAAAGGAAGAAAATCCGTACGGTCCCTAAGAATCTAAAATTCATGGCTAAAAGAAGGGGGAATAGACTGGCAGAAGACAAAAAAACATTTTTGCAGTGACAGCTTTTTTCTTAAGTTTGTCAAAAAGAGGTCAATGCAAAAACCACAAACATTAAAAGTTAACCATTGTAAAAACCTCAATGTTATCAGTATTCTATTTTAGCTACTTTGCTATGTAGTACGATGTCGATAGCTTCATGGATGAAAAAGGTCTACATGGATGTTATTTTTTTGAGACAGAAGAAATGTAACAACTTGATGACTTGTAATTTTAAGTTTATGTGAAGGATCACAAAATCATTATCTGGTAGTTCACTTCCTTAGCCAAAAAAAGGTCTAGGCCTGGTAATATCTTTTGACATGTTTGTTTTTTTACAAATCAAAAAGGAGTCTGCAATCATCTAAAATTCTAGTTGTCCTGCAGAAATCATTTCTGCAACCAACATGTAGTATTAGGTCTTACATTATGATAAAAATAAAAACCATATGAAACAACAAACTGAGTTCAGTTGGCCCTTACAAGTATGCTACAGTAATTGGTCGGACATCGATCCTTCCAACACTTTTGTTCCACTTGACTGCGTCGCACATATCTGTATTCATGTGCTGAACATAAACATACTATATAAACAGCTGCTTCACAATAAAGGCCCTGTATCCTATAACAGACTTCAGTAGCAAAACTAAATGGCCGTCTCATATTACAACTACCTGTTGTGGCCATGCTATTTAAAGCTAGCTCAACACTGTATCCTGTATACTATTAAGTACAAGGTTGGTGGTGGAGTTCTAGCTTTATCATTGGCATCTTGTCCTTCAAAAGTACAAAAGTTAGGTTACAATTTCTGATAGATCTTGCCCGAAGGCTAGAAGCAGACATGCCAACCAAACGCTCTCCTCCATAACACTAAAAGACCACTCACCTTCAAACTTTCTTTTTCAAGCCCTCACATAAAATTTGTCCCTTGGCACCCTTCCACGTATATCATACCCTCCGGAAGAAACGTGACTGTCTATTTGCCCCCAGTGATGCCTAATAAGGACGCAACAGCTTGAACAATCTGGTATGCACTCAGCTAGGCTCTTCAGTCAGGGGTTAAAGGTCACCTGAGGAGAGGACCCGCCCTTATCACAGGTGGATGCACCTCTCATTTGCATAAAAAAGGATGATGTCATTTGTTGTGTCACACCACAGCTGTGGCCTGGAATGCACTGTTTCAGAGCCATGTCAATACTGTTCCTTGTTTTAAGCTAATTTTCAGTTTTTATGAGCAAGCAGAAAAGCCATGAAGAGTAACAGTTGAGTCTAACAAAAGAAAGGTGTAATGTTAATAAGACACCATAATACATTATTTTGTACCAACTGGTCAATACCAGTTCATATACTGGTTCATAATTGATGAGGCATATCATTTGAATGTCTAATCTTATGGGTGAGCTTCTTCCTAATTTTCTACAATATGTAACATTGTGTTCAGCATCTTCTGTAAGCCCAATTCAATGTCATTAATGTTTAAAAATCACCAGGAAATAACCTATATATACAGTTAGCTGCACTAGGTGTTGTAAAACAAAAGCACCAACTATATGTCTTTCACCAATCTGGCCCAGGCCTATTGGACTACTACTTTTAACTCTTTCTGGTAAGCTACATGACTCTTAACTTTCTGGTAAGCTACAAAAATGTACATGTAGTAAAATTTCTAACGTGTAGTCCAGTGCTCAGACAGGACACTTGCAAAGCTAGTACGTTAATATATACTGGCCATGACCTTGACTGTATTCCATCAAAGATGTCTACAGAATTATCATGAGGTAACGTGGAATGAAAAATGAACAGCAAGTGAACTGAAGTGACCTTCACTTCCAAAGAGGAGAGAAAAAATTGCTGGTTGCAGCAAGTAAGGCATTTCTTGAAGGGCATTTTGACTTTGAGAAATGAGCGGGTTCTTAAGTACAGCTGAAGATAATTGGAATGAGAGATCAATTTCGTATTCTCTGGACTTGAACATGTACATGTATCACGGGGGCACCGACATACACAAATGTACACTTCTTAAGACTGCAATTAAGTGGCAATTTCCTGCTGCTGGTGACAATTACAAAGACTATATACCATAAATAACAACAGGAGGAAAAGCATCTGGGGTGACACAAGAATGGGGGGACTATAGATTTTTTGTAAAAGGTATACTAGAAGCAAGGTTTTCCATCATTCTGATACCTGGCACATTGTAATGAAAAATTCCATCATTTGGCAAAAGTTTCTGCCCAAGAAGACCACTGAGGAGACCAACAGAATTTGGCTTATAATATTGACACAGGTGTTTATTGACACAGGTGTTTGTTGACGCAGGTGTTTGTTATACTTATAGATAGGATTCTTAATGTTTGTGCCAATGGGAAATGTAGTTGGAAAAGAAAGAAAAAATAAGCATCGACTGACTCACAAACTTACGCCTATTTAACTACTGCATTGTTACCTCCAAAATTGCCCTGGCTTAACAATGAAGTGCTCAGAAACACATTTATTGATGTTGGAGATTGTGTTGTCTCTGATCTCATCTTCCAATTTTAAATCCATTCATCCCTACCATACATGTATGTTGTTGCACATTACTTAGGGCCTTATTGTGTCTACAGTACTTGATGACACTCATAAAATGGAATAAATTTATGTGAGGATCATTCAAGATCCCTCCAGGACAGCATTCCTATATATATAAAAGATTCATATGATTGTCAAATTCAGAACTTATAATATTATATAAGTAATTTTTCAGTCAAGCAAACACACAACCTATGCATCTGTCCAAATGTGTTGCATTCTGTATCATGCCTGAATTCTCGTGCTATATGGATTTGAAAAATCAAGTTTCACAGAACACTCTTTCCCACAGTCTTCTACATACTAGTACCAAAAGGCCAATCAAAATAAAGCACTGTGACATGTTTATTTCTGTGAATCATTGGCCGACTACTCATCCATGACACTGCTCCAATAAAATTGTTATGTTTCTTTTCATGTCTTCGTTGCAGCTGTAATAACGACTCCTCAAGGTCAACGCAATAAGCTCTACATCCCCTCAAGGTCATATACAAGAGCTGCTATCAGACGTGGAATTGCCTGCCATGAATTGCCTCATCACTTGTGAAATTCAGATTTGGCGTGCATATGATCGGCTCTCAGCAAGGTGCATTGGAAGCCAAGGCTGAAGCAGCGATAACAAAATTGCCTGGGAAATCCCAAGACTATGCGGACTACCATTCCATCACACTGTGGGTTGTGGAAATGAGAAGCACCTAAGTTCGCAGCAGGGGATGCAACAGTGCAGAAATGCAGGGAAATCCATCTGATATGTCATTATGCCGCGCTTCAAAAGATATAAATCCCCCACAAGGCCAGATTTTGATTTACATGTAGATGGAGACTATATTTGGCCTCCTCTGCCTTTAAACTGAAGTACACAAAACGGAAAAATTGAAGCTGGCCTTTTCCTTGTCTTGAATCTCAATATCCATGCAAAGTCACACCTTGTTATTCCAACGTTTGTCTAGTTGACCCAAACCACCTTAACCATTCCAACTAGGAGTGGGTACCGGTATGATGCACCGGTACAAAACCGTTTTTTCTTGTTGGACCAGTCCAGAAAGACCATATTTGGAAAAAAAAATCAGACGACTGGATGTTAGCCTGATTAAAAAATGAGCAGACTATATCGGCAGGCGTTCTGAACTGTACCTGAATTTTATGTACTGGTAGCCAACCCTAATTCCAACCCTATGGTTCAATGGGTTTCAGACATCACACCTGGAGAAAGACATATGTACAATGTATTTCAAAAGGTTGCAGACTTTAAAGACAGATGACATTACAAACTTAAGTCATTTTCACAAGACCAAGTAACAACACAGTAGTGTCTGGATTAAGGTTCACAAGTATTTTTCATGTCAGAAGCAATGCACCAATTTAACATGTTCTGCCATTCCTATGAATTTTTCATGGCCCTGCACCAGTCCCAACAGGCTACTGACATTAAGATGGAGTAAATGTCACCGCTCCTGTAGCCACCCGTCCCCTTTGCTTGTGGAGCAACACTTCCCTCTCATTCATACTTAACCCGGTTCCATTCTCACCACATGGCATACAGAACACATCTATATGCTAATGCTACCATATCCACAAGATAACCTGAAGGTACATGTGTCCACCTTGATCTTTACCTGTCTTGCCTGTGACATATTGGAAAGGGATTTCTAAAGGACTTTGTTCCGGGTCCACAAATAGACAAGAGAGATTTTTCTGGATGAACATTTGGGGGGGGGGGGGTGAAAGTGGCAAAAATGTCCCTGACAAGCTTAAGAAAAGACATCATAAGGAAAGTTAACACAAGGAAAGGATGTGATACAAGAAAAGCAAAGAGGAAAACCATGTATTGACCCCAAGAAGACCAAATGTCATTGAGCACTTTCACATAGAACTAAAATCTTTTTGTATCCACCAAAAATGTCTATCTATTGAATTTCTACACCTCCATTTCCCAGTATCCAAAAGTGTGTATAGTCCATTACTTTTGACATACTGTAGTGTACCAGTAAATCTTGAAATGTCTGCAGTTCTTTCAGTTTGGCTGTTATCACGGTGATCTCTCCACCTTGAATATACATGTACCTGTAAATATGTCTTAAAATTGCATTGCTATTGTACTACAGAATAATTCCAACCACAAAGCTAAATTGCTGTAAAGCCTCCCTTCTAATGCAAATTCATTCCCTGCAAAAATAGATGAATTTAGAGAATCAGATGGGACAGTCTTAACAAGACAACACTGAGAAAATGACCCTACCATGCAATATCATCCCATTTACTTCTCTATTTTCCATTTAAAGACATTAAGGTGATTACATGGCGACATTTCGTGTACATCTGATGTAGCCATCACTGCCAAGCCACGGCCAGAAAAAAAATCAAACTCTAACCGGTACAAATGACACTGATCGGCCTTAACCAACAAATGATAGTTTCCGGCCATCGTTTCATGCTAAATTACACAGCGAGCTAATAAGTCATGACACACCCAAATGGCGGATGATCGATATGGTCTATTTGAATGTGTCAGAGTGAATTCTCTGGGGTCTGCAGTCATGGGTGAGGCTGGAGGTATGACGATCATGAAAGTGTCTTGTTCCTCAATAAACATCCTTCAATCTTTTATCTATTACAGGTTGGCAACTATGTGTCTTTTGAGACAGCAACTTGATCAAGCCTTGGAGCAATCAGACTATGGAATATTCTACAATCCATGTACACTTGGGTAGAATATGGATTTTGTATCCACCAAAAATGTCTATTGACCATGATTTCTGCAAATACCTTAAAGTTTAAGTTTGTATCAATTTAATTTCTAGGAAAAGAGAAAATAGAATGTGCATAATAGTTTTAAGTTTGCAATCATTATATAGCAATGGAAACACCAAGTGGTTAATGTCACACAAAAAAATGTGAACATTAAAAAATCCCTGAATGTTTTAAGAATTACATTATCCTGTTGTGTAAGATTTACTAATCTACAGCAGATTCACAGCATGGTTATAGACAACTTTAAATTTCTTAAGGCTTAGGCTTAGCTTAAAGTCTTACAAAAAAGTCTACTTCCAATGAAGACAGTTATCTTTAGCATGCTGAATTATGAGCATACCAGTACAAATATAAACTGATGTACAATCACTAATAACAGTGATACATGTATTTTGTAACCTACCAGCTTACCTGCTGATCCTCTTGAAGATTGAACTGGCGATAACATGAATGCCAAGGCAACACCTCCTTCAAACAATATCACAAGACTAAAATGAAGCCCCAAGATAGTACCAGAATGGGAATTGAGGTAGTGGGAAAGCTTCTTACATAATTCATCCCTGAATGTCTGAAGTATCGAATCTTTGACCTCCTTGAAAGACACACGGCTCTCTTTTTGAACATCATAACCTGTGTAAATTTGTCTCCATCATTGAAATGTGCATAAAATTTTTGAACTGTGTGTATCAGGCCGTCATGCGGCATACTTCAAGAGTATACTGGCAGCCTAGAAGAACTTTCTGTCAAAAAACCCAGCTTGTATGGAAATCAGGCTTATAGGTGTGTCCGTGCATTGACTTTTCTTCATCTTTACAAACTATGTCTAGACACTGTGCAAAATACTATGGATGAATAGTAACTTCTTGGTACAATAGAAGAATTTGATTTACATCAAGAGGACACACTGTTATTATCAAGAACCTGAAGCTGTGAAGCTATGTAGACCCAAACAATTCATTCCTAATTCATTCTAAGCTAAAGGTGCTCCAAACTAACCTCATTGTCACCACAAGAAGCCATCTAAGCTAGTGTGGAATCAAACTGCTCCACCAGAAAAGCACCAGAATTCTAAGTAGCACCATTCTTCAGCCAATCTGCTGTGCTTTATTTACAACATCGGTATAGTTGACAGTACAACATTCATCCCTCCCTCAAAAAAAATATTTGACTCCAGCAGAACCAAAATGCAATAAAAGCCCTGCGCGACACGAGGAGCGTGACCTGATTTAGCTGACGGGCAATGGGCCCTGACAACGTGGGAAATGAGAGGCGGGTCATGCACGCCAGCAATCCAGTCATCTGTACACATCAATTTTTCAGCGTGGAGCCTAATAACAGGAATTGAGATGTAATCTGGAGATACATAGCCCCAGCCTTAGCGTTGATCCCGGTTTCGGCAGCTTATTGCATGCTTTGCTTTTAATTCCATCAGGAAAACCAATTTGAGAATCACAACTGTGAGTGTTCGGGTCTTAACGAATGCCATTCATTTTAAAGTCTTCTCTGAGCTCAGGTAACATTAGTTCAATCTGTCTGCTGTGAGCTGCTCCCTCGCTATTTTATTTGCCACATTTCATTTTCCACCTCGCATCAGCATATTGCCTGCCCAGATCACACCTCTAGTGAAGCATGGTTGATGCTTTATATGAGCAATATGACAATTACATGATGTGGGTTAGGCTGCGGGTTGCCGCACACCATCAGAATTCCGAGTCACACCCCACTGTGCCGCGGCAGCCGTCCTCCTGGTGTGAACGGAATGATGATGGAGGAGGTACCGCCCCTCGCAAGATGGAACGGGTCTGGGAGAGTCTGAGAACGATTTTTAAAAGTTATCGGATCTAGACACAAATATCTCCAACCCCTTTCTGATATGCTTTCTTGTCTTAATTCTGAAAGAGTATTCAATGGAAAAGATTTAATATTATTCTTTAACTAAAAATAACAGGTCCAGGAGCGTCTGAGAAAGATTTCTAAAAGTTATCAGATCTAGTAGATACAATATCTTCAGCCCCTTTCTGATACTCTCAGATTCTCTTTCTCGTCTCGATTCTGTAAGAGCATTCAATGGTAAAGATTTGAATGTTACTCCCAAACTAAAAATATCTTTTCCAGTCTTCTCAGATAAATTGACCTAGAACTGCAGGAATGCAGAAACAATTTATTATTCAAGTCTTCTGTAGAATGTTAATTTTCTGTGTCATTGGGAGAAGATATCACAGTAGATTTTGTCTATCTGCAAATTAGAAACCCAATAAAAGACCTCTGAATTACATACTGACGACAATACCAAATGTACTACAAGGAAATAAGTCAGATAAGATCATGCAGTGGCACTATAATTGGTAGCAGTAGCAGCACTAGTTTAGCCTTTTAGATTATGGGTAATACAATATCTCAGCTAGACTCAAGCTATATATCAAAACTATTTCAAGGCATTGTTCCAGGGATATCAAGCTGTACCGCACACTTGGAAATGAATTCTTAAACCATACCAACTCTTGGTTCTCACCTGCCTACTTGGCATTGTCAGCTGCATGCTTCATCAATTATCTGCAAGAATCACTCAAACTTCCTTGAAGGATGATATAACTCATTTTCATGAAACAACAATTCTGTTAAAGACATCCTTACTGTCACAACTTTACTGATAAAGAGAGAACAATGATACTACTGAAATCAAGGAAACCACATATTATGGGTGATTTTGTCTTCTATTACCTCTAACAAAGAAGTCAAACCCAACAGAAGTAGCTCTAGTTCTTAGTGTATTGCTTAATTTGTATCTAAGTAAAGATACCATCTGTTAATATCACTGTACTTATTATCATTTTTCATTAGTACAACATGTACTTGCAATTAGCCTCTGGGCATGTTTAAGCAGATAAACGATCATGCTGAAAGAAAACTGCAGTAACCATGGATTCAGCACCAAGGCCCTAACAACAGCCACAGCAGGATGAAAAGGGAAGGCACCATATGGAGAAGATTATTCCAAGGCTGCAATAAAAGATCTAATTTACCGGGCCTGTGTCTGCTCACTCCCACCGTCCTCCAAGGAGGAGGAAAACTTCTAATCAATGCTTCCTGCTTCTCCAGCAATGAATCTTTAATGGCTGCCTGGGTCGCCGGAGTGCATACTAACACGCGTGTGCCCGGGACACTCCCCTGGACCATCCGATTGTAAAGCTGGCTCCACATGTGAAAAGCTCAGCACATGAGCAATTACGACGCGTCTCCAGACACACCTTCCTGACAATACAAGTGCCACATCCCCCATTGATGTAATCCCAGAAGGGTGATCCTGTGTTTGGCTAGGCACCACCTCTCCATATGATGACTGGACCAGGTGGGTCAGACCAATCTGGGACCGCATTAGGATCTACTAATTTGATTTACTCCTTTAATGGAGTCGGTTATTTTCTGTTTTTGATGATGGCAGGTTCCCCTTGGTGGACAGATAAAAGTTTGGGAGTACCCTAAACTATTTATGCATCCCAGAAGGTCCCGGGAAGATCCAACCTGCAGAGCTTCTGGCAGCTCTGAATACTGAGGTCAAAGCTAAAGTTCGTTTTCTATACTGTGTACAGCGTGAATCGATTCAATCAATACGGCATGTGCTGAAGAAATGTGGCGCTTCTACAACCCAACTAGCAACCGTTTGTATATTGGAAAGCCTTCCTAGGTTATCCAGCATGGACGTGAGCTTATTACAAAAACAACTGGAAATTCTCAATATCATATTCTAAATTTTATGTTTAACATGTGTGACAAGTAATACATGTGTAAATAAGTTCATAATAAAATTGCAATTCAATTCCAAGAGAAATAATTATGTACACAGTATATAACCTGCCGTCAAAGGACATATTTGTGAAAAAGGAAGCTAGAGTTATTGCTGGAGGATAAAATGTATTCGCTTTCCAGATAAGTTATAGCTCGTCCCTGTGTATGATGCTAAGACGGATGAGTCTATCAATATTCTGCTCAAATTAAAGATTATTTTCCTATCCTGAGGGAAAACAGGCTGCCGCATTATGCATAGTTAGGAAAATCAATCGTGTCCAGTTACTGCTGTATGAAGAGCAAAAACAGTCTTTATGCAGACGGGAAGTTCAGGGGTCAACGGACGCAGACAAAGTAAATATCTGCCATCAGTGTTTGGCATTATTCCATCATGCAAGAATAAAAGGCTGGAAACTGCAGCAGCAATGCTGATGTGCATTTCCCCCATTAATGTCCCTTGCCAATCAGATTACAGGGTCCCTGCCTTATCTTGGGACAGCTGAAATTGAATTACAGGAAGATGGAGTGATATGGCCTTTTCCTATCCCTTCTCCAGCTCCCTACCATGGGGCAGGTAAAAGATGGTTTGATGCATGACAGGAGACATACCTGTACATCAGTGGCTTGGGTGTCGCATGTGAGAGGACAAATGACTTACTGTGGGACAGATTTGTCCCATTAACTTCAGCAGATCGACCTTGGAACTTCCTCATGTGACAGAGAACACCTTCCCACAAAAGGGCAGGCAAAATAAAGGCTTGATCTGCCAGTGAGAGTAGGTACATATACTGAATCGAATGTCGAGGACCTTGGGAAAAACATTCCGTCAACTGGAAATCTATATGCAGGAGAAGGCAAGCTGAGTCAAAGGTGAAGCTTTTACTATGGTCTGGAAAGTTTAGAGCCAGACATGTATCGAACTCTGGGATCCCATCAGCTTTAAACCCGCGACTGGGCAGATTTTCCACAGAGGCAAAAGAGGCAACACTTCTTAACCTCTTTCTTGACAAATGTTGCTGTCACCATCACAAATTTTGTCAGTAAAAACAAGTATACACAAGAGTGACTTTCAAATATAGCATTGCAAAAATTCTGAAAGCAACAAAGAAGAAATAAGACAGCCTTTCTGAAAATATCTTTTTAGGGTGAGAAACAAGACCCTTTTTATTTAATTTCACATTGATAGAACCTTGCTAAGCTACATGTTGCTGCCTTTACCTGTTACTCTTTCAGTATTCCATGTTACATCTATACTGATAGAATATAACACACACCAACAAGCATGACAAACATGGCATGTCATTTCATAAAGGTATTGTTCACAGGCCATGCATGATACATGTACATACTGGGTAAACATGACTTCAGGCTACGCAGTGGTGGTGTAAAAACTTCAGACTTGCATTGAGATTTACATAGTCAAAACTTTTTTCTGATAAAAGCTATCAGTGATATTTTAGCCTGGTATCCAGCCGTATTATAGCTCCCAAGTTTCTGAGACTCGGGAGCTATAATGCAGCTGGAAACCAGGCCAGGCTAGTGATATTTTTCATGTCAAACTTTCATGCATCAATGACATTGTCCTTTGACATGTACATGTGATGTGAAGAGCTTTTTGAAAGACAGTTTAAGTATACAAACAGTTATGGCCCAAGAGAAATTGTAAGCTGGCGAGAAACACTGTTGACTTTCAAAGACATTTATAACAATCACATGAACACTTCCGTAAACCGGGGCTATGTGTCTTTGAGTACATGTTAATACTCAATTCCAATCAAATCTCATATCTCTAATTCTTTAGACATGCTCAATTTCTGTTGTGCCAAGTTTTTCCCATGTTCTCTCGCCCCCCTTGGAAATCAACAGAGTCTATTTGCTACAGGGGCTACCCAGATGTTTTGAAGTTGGTCTTATCTGCACAATGTATGCATGGCTGCAACGGTATGCAGATGCAGTGTTTCAGAAACAGAAACCATACATACATGTAACTTCAAAGTGGGAATGCTCGCAGCCTGACATGCAAGCCCTTGATCATGAATGACTCTTGGTTCCTTGCTGATGCAGATTTACATGTATATCCTAATGCATGTACATTCTGAAACAGGAACAGAGGATTGCGCAATGTCTACTATACATACATCACTAGATCTGGTTAAGGCAGTTATTAATGGACTTTTGCTGAACATTTCAAATTTTTGCTTCAAAAATTTAAGAGGTTCTCCTCCATTGGCCACAGTGACTTATATGGATAACATCTGTGGAAACATCAATTTTTGTCTGTCCAGAAGCTGTACAACGATATGTATGCAAAACTCTTTGAGGAAAATGGATTCTAATGTCATAGAATGCATCTGTAAGGTTTGTGTTATGCATGCACAAATCTTTCGGTGCATGTAACCTTTTTGCCATTTGTATCAATACAAGTGAGCTGTATGTCAAGGCAAGAGCAAAAGCAGAAAATATGTAAGTAAAAAAATACAAAATTGATTGCATGGTAAACTGTGCGTTCAGTCATATGTTCTGCCTTCCTGTTCACATGAATTTCATAATGAAGGCAACTTTTTTTTCATGCTTGAATCAGCTTGGGAGTACCCAGAGGATGTCATCCATACAATCAAATCAGTATGGCCTCAAGTCTAATAGTAATAACATGGATTTTGTCAAAGTAATCCCCAGCAATCCTATCCGTTTATATTAGTTTTCCCCTCCCTTGTATGCATCAAACAATTCCTCACAAATTAAAGATAAAGTATGTTTAATTTGGTAATATTACTCATGTGGTGCCCTGAAGGCCCTGGCTGTTGAGATATCCATAATCCGTCTGAAATTAAAGTACAACGAGTCACCAATCTCATAATGCCAAACATATGTTGCTTCCATATTGCCGTGTCACAGGATTTCTCTTTATTACCCTACGTCAAGAGGGGATTCAGAGTTCTAGCATAAAAAAGAGCTAAATGTGCCATACAGACCTGCCTCTAGCCCTTCGACTGAATCATATGGCGTAAGAAAAAATGTGCTGTCACCTTTTCTTTAACATGAACTTGGGATTAATTTACATCTGAGCTATTGATTATTTATGCAACATAAAGAGGAAATTGAGGTCTAGAGATATGATGTGTATCTAGTTATAACAAAGTTAGCATTAGACCTATAAAAAGTGGCCTAAAATGCCATCCAGTGGTGTGGAGAACAACAACAACATATGCTGGCCTTGGTGCTGAAATACAAAAAAGTAACAAAAAAGTTCCAAAGAAACCTCTTTCGTATGAAGAAATGTACTATGTATAATATAAGAATTCAGCAGGATGAGACAAGCAGTAAATAGCTACATTACTAGTCATTGTACAAAAGTAACTCAATGTCCTATGTGGACCTGAGCAAATCTAAAGTCCAACAAGAATTGCAGCTTCAAGTTGAAACTATGGCATCATGGACTTATTACACAGGCCCCATGTAATGAACTTACAGTGTAAATATCTTCTTTCAAGAGAACATTTGGATGGATTCGTAGTTGCATGAAAATGTATTATCCACTGTGATATTGTTTCCTGGTACCTCCTTTCCCAAAAATAAAAAAATCATCATGCTTCTCATGACCAGATTCCTTACCTGCAGGGTGCTAGCACGTCCACCTTATGAACAGTTTTCATCAAGTCAACGGAGCTGGACACTGTTTCTAGATGGGGAGAAGATCTTGATACAAATGCACCGAGCCTTCGGGCATACAGGAACTCGACTCTAGGAGTACGCCTGAGTAGGAACAATCAGCATACCAGAATAGTCTGTCTCCAGAAAACACGTCAGAACGTCGGCACCAATTCCGTCTGCACGGCGTATGGAGTAGAAATCGACTGAAGGGGGTAATCAGCCCTACAACACGTCCATCCGTCAGGCCCCCGCCTCAGCCTATCACAGCTCCAAATTATGTGACTTCCCAGTAATTGCTCCCAATGGGATAGGCCCACTGGTAGGTGGGCTCAAGAGCCAGAACATTGGTTGACTGGAAGACGGGGTTGAGGGGGAGGTTAAACGCACGGGGAAAACACCAACAAAAGGCATGTGGTCGTGCCTGATCATTCCTGTGACCCGCCTGAAATATTCATACACTGCTCCAGTCGTGCCCCGTAACCCGCTGCAATTTGTAACTATTAGTGGGCCCGCAGGCAAAACGCGCCATTTGCATATCGTCGGGGAGAATTAACGACAACAGAGATGGGGATTACCAGGTAGAGATGGCATTAATGGACAGAAGCAATCTTGTCGGGTGATTCCCAATCACATCAAAACCAACCCTCCTCATCCCCCCAGGTCATGTGACTGCAGTACAGTTGACACACGATATCAGCATAAACAGAAGCCTTTCAGACGCCTTTTACACCTACATTCTATCAACAAACCGATTCTAGGCACTTCCAGTTGTTTCCTATCAGTATCTCCCCCAAAATAACTTCTGTACATGTGTGGTAGCTAGGATTTAGTAATATCTGCTTTGAACACGAACAATTCTTTTTTTGCTGTGCCTCTGATCTTCAAATTTTATCTTGTACACAAATGTTACAAATGTGTAAATTCCCATTGTCTATGTCATGCTGTCCATCTATATGTTGAACCTCAAACATCAGCAGTGCTGCCGGCGGCGAGGGTCAGGGTAATGTCTTGTTGCATTTTGGAATAAATAAATAAATAAAAGACAGTTGCCACGATTTGGGTAAGGCTGGTAATGGAGGACCTATCCCAGTGAACCATACTCTCATGTACATGTAGAATACCTCATGTATGAGGAATCCCCTGTTACAAAGAGGCTTGCATGTTAATAGAAACATCACCTCAATGATAAGACGTTTCATCAAATCCATCTCCATCTTTGCACGCTTGTAGCTACCTCAGCAAAGATGTAATCTATGGAAAATGATAATCAGATAAAGAAGCTGCATTCAGCGACCTGATGTAAATAGATTAACAGCAAAATAGCCATCTTAGCAGCTTTACAAAGCAGAGCTTTCAAATGGCTCTTCCCAGCTTTTGCAAGATCTAGAGTGATTTCCATGTATTTATCATGTAAAACGGCTGCCACAACATATCATGAATTTTAATTACATGGTAAAACATTTGGTGAATAGGACTTACAGTTGAATTTTAACCAAACTTCAGTATAAAGTATATGGAGCACTAATCCTAATGAATTTTGATATCTAAACTCAATACATTGTACTGTATATGATAAACAGTACATGATAAATATACATGACTATAGACATGATAGCAAAATACATGTATCATCATGACTAATATGAGTCTTACTTGGTTCCTACTGAGTTTTTCACATCATTGAAGAGAAATCAGATGCGAAAAAAAATGGCATTAAGAACTTATCCTGGGTAATTAAGGGAGTCAGAACTTTGTAACTTAAGGAGTCAGCCTGGAAATTGTCTGTATTCATCAAATGTCTAGAATGTTAAACATGCTTCAGCAATAAAAAGATAACACACACATTATAAAACTACTTTACTAAGAATGGGAACAACAAAGAGCCAATTTTCGATGTTATTACTCAGGTAATTAATTAGAGAGTCCCATACGCAAAAAATAGACAATACCGAGTGTTAATAGATTATAAATAATTCACTGAAATTAAAGCAGTCTATTCATCAACAAGACGTGGTGTCCTCAGTTGGGAACATCAACTGCAATAAATCAAGCATCAAAAACTATATTTGCTTAGTGAATACCTTCCTACCATAACCTATGGTCCTTAAAACCGTAATAAACTTTTACGTGCGGAAATCACACTTTGGGGAGCTATTCAAGAAAAGGAAGCCATCTTCGAAAGCATTAATTTGGGAGCAACTAAGTCAAGACCGTGAAATTTAGGTCAAGCAGGGCCCTGGAAGCACACAATGCAATCCTGTGATAGGAACTTAGATACATAAATTACCTACAGTGTTCCCTGGACTGTGGAAAATGGGAATTTGAAGCAATCTATTCCGACGAATTTGGCAATTTTGTTTGGAATTGCAAAAATTCATTTCAGGCAAATATAATAATGGATATAAATCAGCTGCCAACAGTGTGTAACAAAGTCTTTCAAATCCTCTACATTTCCCATGACATTCTTATCTCTAAATTTTACGTAGTATACAAATGGTACAGAATACATGTACATTGTAGCTTTGAAAAAAGTATTTCTTCAGGGCACAAGACATTCCTATTCCCACTAAAACATGCCAAGAGATACATCCTCTGCATTTACTATCACATATGGCTAAATTTCAAATAGTATACGAATGGTACAGAATTATATATTGTAGCTTTGAAAGAAGTATTTCTTTAGGGCACAAGACATTCCTATTCCCACTAAAACATGCCAAGAGATACATGAGTCTCATAAACAGAGACGCCATCCACCGAGTCGGCAATGTTTTTCCTTGTCAGCGAGGCTGATGCAGCCAGTCCCCAAGCTAGCAATTTTCCAGCAGTCAGTGCTCCCACCGACGGTGGTTAAAGGCTGGAAGGATGCAAGTTGAAGGACATGAGATTACCTCCCCATTGCTGCACGTAATCGCCTTTCCCCTCGGAGGCTGTCAGGAAATCCTACCTATCTATTAGGGCTGGCAGGTTCAAAGACAAAACATTGTTAGAAAGATGCTGTTAGTCACAAGCTGTATACTTCATGTAACTTCAGTGTTACTTCTACTTCTTTAACTTAAGTGTTGGGAGGGGAATATATTAATAAATAGTTGTATTATTCCTCAGTCTATACCTGGTTATTGTCAAAAGTTCTGTGTTTACCATGATATCATGTTATAGAAAAAAGATATTACTAATACCCATCTGTTGGCTAGACTTGGACATTAGTCAAACTGCATGCCACTTCCATTAATCATTAGCGAATGGAGTTATGCTAAGTATTACATTTGACAAAACATTCAAACGATTTCTCTCTACAGTAGTACAATGCTAAACTTTATTCCACTAGGTAAAATCTTCAACAACCACCGTCACCTTCTTCAGGATCAAAACTGATATGTGTCTACCTAACAGATTATATCAGCAGGCATCCACACATTTTGGGGCTTACCAGTCTAAGAAAAATAACGAAAGAGGTAGATCTATAGAGTTGAGTTATCATTACAAAATTTCTTTAGTCAAACGTAGAGGCAGCTTATTTACAGGAAGACAGGAAATTTAAAAACGCCGGTCGGATACTCAACCAAACAGATTCCTTTACAGCAAAATTGACAAATGTTTTCAGTGTCACCCACTCCCAAGTTTTCAGTATTCAGGTCCAGGTTCAAGTCCTTACCAGAACCTGATCCCCTGGACCTCAACTGTACCTGCACCTGACTTTTCTGTACCGGCACCCACCCTTATAATGCTAGTTCAAATTTATCTGCGAGGTAGCCTATGAGTGAGTGAGTGAGCCTATATACATTGTATTTAGAACAAGATGTTAAGGATTATTAATTTGTGGTTTCAAATTGCAATATTTTTTAAAAATTGCAGTTTGAAACTGCCATCCGTCCTCTTAACATCCCTAAATACCCTGTTTTTTTTAAAACGGATAATGGTTACCTCACAGATAAAGGTAAACTAGTGTAACAGTTATATATTAGAATAAGAAAAAGCAGCAAATGGGGAAGCAGAGAAAAGAGAATTCAGAGAAAAGAGCAGCGCCATGGCTAAAGTGTTCAGACCTGCAGACTGGATGTCTGCATTCTGAAAAGTTCACAGTATCAGGCGGATTTCATGCCAGCCCAAACATGTCATGTCCCTTCAAATCACAGAAACCCAACAATACCATCAGCCAGCAGAATTGCGTAACAGGAAATTCGAGGAAAGAACAAATTAGCGAATGGCTTCCCTGTGCTGAGCTAAAGCATTTGGGCATCAAGTTTGTATTGGATAAAGCTAGATCTATACTATGGACATTAGCACGAAGAGAAATCAGCCCAAACATTTCATTGTCCCTTCAAATCACAGACATCCAACAATTCAATGGACCAGCTGAATTACGTAACAGGAAATTTGAGGACAGAACAAATTAAAAAAGCCAATGACCTCCCTGTGCTGAGGAAGCATTTTGGCATCAAGTTTGCATTGGATAAAGCTGAATCTGGATGCTAGCACAAAGAAGATTGAAGGCCTTGATTTTTTCATTAGTGACCACATGTTAGCTTATAACTGCTTCCACACTTAAACCACACACAACGTACCGGGTAATCAAAATATTGGTCAATGATTAATTATAGCCAGTATTCTTGTGGGAAAAAATCACTGTATCATAGATGTCTGAAGTTGCTAACTTCAGCGGTCTACCCAGCCTATTGTATTTGAAATTGAATAAAAAGCTGGCAAACCTTCTCTTACATGAGAAAACTGGCATGGAGTACATGTACTATAAGAACAAAACATGCACATGGCTAATGAGGATAGTATGAATGGCATTTCATTCTTGGAAATGTATGGCATGCACAGTCTAGTGTGCACTGACATTAAATCTACAGCAAATCCAACAAACTTGGCCTTTGAAATCCATGCATGTCACACCACTACTGCTGCATTCGCCACATGTAACGTTACAAATGGAGTTCACAAGAAATCAAAGACGACTCAATCCATTTTATAGCAATTTTACAGGCAGCAAATTTGGTTAGATGGCAAACAATAATCCAGTACGAGTTTACCTTATAGCATCCAGACAGATGAGGGCGTGTGCGCTACCAGCACTCTGACGCTGTACAGCAACCTAATGACATGAACAGAACCTTTCATGCAGCAGACTGCCTCTAACACAATTTGAGAATATGAAAAAGGCTGAATGTGCATCATATTGACACCACTGCAACCTGTGTCATCTCTGGGGTATTGAAGTGTATATCATATTGCATTTATTAATATCAACCCAGTGCACTATTCATTCGAACATTCTACAATTCATACTGGGGGAGTTGATTCTTTCAAAATTTCCCAAACTTACTGAAAGCAAATGTACCAGTATATTGATTATCATGAGAAAGGGACACAAACCGGAATCCTCACCAAATCTGTGCCGGTCAAACTGCTGTTACTTTAATGCTATCTGAAAAGCTTGACTTTGCAAATATAAAATGTACCAATCAAGCTAAATCAAATGAGATATAAAATACAAAGAATGATGCCAAATGATACATACTACATTGTCCTGCTGCATACAATTTCTTCCATGCACTCTACTAACTATTGTGGTACAGCAATTACAAAGCAAATTGCAGTGAAATGGAAAAAAAAAAACAAGTTGGATCTTGTCAAAGAATGAATGATGTTTCCTTGAACCAAAGTTCACTTTTGTTTCTTATATACAAAATTCACAAAAATTTACATACATGGTAATAAAACATTTCTTCTACACACTCTACTGACAAAGTAAAGCATGCAGCCAATTAAAGAAAACAAGTAGGATCTCCCCCTCAAAGAATGAGTGATGCTTCCTTGAACTAAACTTAAGTCTCTGTCTTTGTTGAAACAGTACAGTCACAGTGTGAAAGATTTTCCAGTTAAAAATGTGACATCCTCACATCTTTGTAGCCTTTAGTGACAAATGAACGTTATCCTACGAGACACAGTGCCGCATATCTTACTTGCAAAGCTATTCAAAGATGAAATAGCTCAGTACCAAGACTCTTCAGCCGGATCAATCTAATTTGGAAACTTGAGAGCATCCAGTGGTAGATGCCCGCAGCATGAATATTGATCTTTTGCTCCATTTTCTCTCCATATAAAAGGAAACGTCCTCCAGAAGACAGAGTAAGAAGGAGAACCGATCTTTATGCCTTCCGACAATCAAATCACACCATAAATCATGCTGTCAAAAGGAAGTACCATCTTGATCTGCATCTCAATGAGAGTCGATGCACAAAGAAAGGTACTGAGAATCTGTCCACCCCCTTTTATGACTTTGTAATTGAATACAGGATGGAGAATTCCCCTCAGAACTTGGTGCTAAATTTCCGCTCGATACAGCTTGGCCTGGCTTCCTGGAGTTATGATTGGGAAGGTAATAGGGTTGCCGGGATTACATAAATTCGGGGCGTGGACTGCTTCATTTGTCGCCATTCTTATTCTGATCCATCCGGGAGATATGCAGGCACTGTCTGGCAGGTTCTTGATTTGATCAGATTTTGCAGGCACCCTCACGGCACTGCTTCTTGGAGCGAGCCCCATATCGGCTCCCGACTGTGACGTTTAATATTAATGCCTTCACAAAGGCAGGCGATTGCCGTGGCTATCAAACCATTAAGCTCATTAGGCTGCGCAAAGACTGAAAAGGTGTTTTTATATACCCTGTAATCCTTCCAATGTATAAAGGCCATTAGTTTACTTTGAACACTTCTCAAATGCTGGGCACGTAGTTTTCCAACACAGTACTGAATTCTGCATGGAAATAAAACTTGCTATTGGTAATAACAAAAGGTTACATTCCAGTTAAACCACAAGGACAAATCACAGCACTAGCATCTTTTTAACCCAATAGAGGCAAGACTAAAAATTTCATTGATGCCTTCATTTGTATTGATTCTGACTTTGTGTAACAGCATTCTGACACAGTTCATCTTGTCTAAAATGCATGTCTCTGGTAAAGTAACAAAAAGCGGTCTGTATGAAACTTTAATGAAGAATTTTTTCATATAACGCAGGGCCTTAGCCAGCTCGAATTTTTTTCCATCAGCCAATTACAATCGTCGCGAAAAACACGAAAATTAATTAGAAGGACTGAACTGAGACCTTGAAAAACGGGTTTTAATGAGATGATCGTATGCGAAAGGGCGCTGACACACATTGTCAACAATCATAACAATAGCAAAACAAACAGTGTGTGGCTTTTACGGCCGTAGATGGCGTCCCCAAGCTGCCAGTAGCTTCCACCAAGGATTTTTGTCCCTCAAGGTTGACGGATTGGTTTTAAAATTTTTCCGTCAGACGCAGCAAATTTCTGTCAATTGACGGAAAAACGGACGCTGGCTAGAGCCCTGATATAACGTCCTTGCTTTAAATAGACAAAGCCACGCTGACCACAATGACATCCTCCGGAGACCCCAAGACTACTGTGTGAGGCCAAAAAATAAAAATCCACAGGACTAAACATCCAGTCCATTCTTTTCCAGGCTTGGTTTGTCTTATGTTCACCTCAAGGAAAACTGTAACTTAGTGTAAGAGACACTGTCGCATTTCAATAAATGTTTTTACTGCCATTCTTCTTTAAAGATGAGAACAAGGGCACCACCCTGACCATGTGCCTCCTTACCCTGGAGAGCAGATCCTCTGGCAAACATAAAATTCTGACTGGACAGGGGAGCTATTGGGTCACATGTGGCAACACTTTTTTGGAGAACAGGCAAAAATCAAAGACAAAAATCAAACTATATTTTGTAACATATGCAACAGCAGTGCCTTCTAGCAAAACAAGATGGTACTGCAGCAGATTATCACGCTCATTACACGCATATTCAAATGTAATAAAGCAACTATTCAATCAAGTAGCACTGATACTTACCATTATTTTGTTCAGCACAAACGTACTGTGTTCCTGTATGTAAATGGAATTTCTGTTGAAAATACCCAATTTCTCTGATACCAATTTACTTTGATTTTAACTTAGGATTACGTGTTCCATTCTGCCAAGAGGAAATGCAATGCGTATTTGTGTAGCCAAAGACATCGCAAAGTATTTTCCCATATCTACCTAACAGTAACAGATGGGTGCAGTATAATCGAAGCACCAAAGGACTGTCATGAAAAATGATCATAGAGTTCACCTCTTCCTCTGCTATTTGTAAAGCCAAGGAAGTAATCTTTTCCGAAACAGCCGTCACAGTTCTGTCAGCGGGGGGCTATTCTTCAAAAGTAAATCTACAGCTTTGGGAGTGAGTAATCTTTGAGGAAAAGTTTTATACATTGCAATTCTGGTTCAAAGCATCTCACAGCCTTGTCTACTGATTCCAATTGATACTAATTCTACTTCATCTAGCCTTCCTAATCCTACATAGACCAGTTACATGTATATTTGATAGAAAGTGTTTATTAAGTTGAGATAAAAGAAACTTTATAAAGAAACTATATATCTTGAAGACATTACAAGGTTGTAACTTAAAGATAGAAAAAGGAGGTCAAAATCGATACATTCACCGACGTCGTCCTCTAAATCAACTTGGCGTGGCCGGACGGTCGATGATACAACTTTTATTGTGAAAGCCCTTTATTTCTGACTTGAGCCCAGGCTGACCCGACGTGCTGACCTCCACCCCCTCCCCAGACACAAGGCAATGCCAGCAGCATCTCAAGCAGCAGCCGGAGGACCCGTGGTGATGCTAATATGCACTGCCGGGGGCTGGGGGGGAATCAGAGGCTGCTCCAATAAACTAAGGTTAATAGCATTAGCATTAAGTTGTGCACCTTGGCCACAACGCCTCAATGGTTATGAACATTTAACCTTCTTCCTGCTGTCTCACCTGTCAGCAACACAAATAATGTGCCAGAAGGCTGCCTAAGGGGGGACAGGGTTAACATGAATCTGGCACTGCTACATGTACGTGGGTGTGAGATTGATACGAACATTGGATGATATTCGTCATTCACAAGTTTTGCACATTTTGATCCATTGTATTGAGAGCAGGTCTGTGTTATGATTTCAAATTGAAATATCCTCAAGGCATCTAATATCAACTCTCATAATTCCATGGGGTGCCACATCAAGAAAACATGTTTTTTAGAGGTCCTTACTCAGATGTCTTGGACGAAACGCTGACGTCTATTATTATGTAACTCTATTTTATAATGAATGTTTCATAATGATACTTTTTTAAGACTGATACGCTCGGGCGAACACATTTGCACATTTTGATCCATTGTATTGAGAGCAGGTCTGTGTTATGATTTCAAATTGAAATATCCTCAAGGCATCTAATATCAACTCTCATAATTCCATGGGGTGCCACATCAAGAAAACATTGTTTTTTAGAGGTCCTCTCAAGATTGTCTTGAACACATATCAAATATCTGAACTTCAGTATATACACCACAGGATTACTGATGCTACATTGGTACATCTCTTTAAATCATATTTTTTTTATATGTGGCAGTTATGGTATTATGGCATCCCCTGGAATTATGTGACTGATTGTTACCACTTACCATGGTTACCACTTACACTTACATCAAAATGTTCAGTTTCTGCTCAAAGTGAAAATAGACTTTAACTCATCAAGTGAAAGTACAATTACTGTATTGATTGATGACATCTACAAAAATCAAAGTTATTGGTAAATGGCCTAGTGGTTAGGTATCTTGTATCTGGACGACTCAAACAGAGAAACAAGTTTAAATTATTTTTGTGGGTTTGAACTTCAACCAAGCTTCAGACAGGCATTAAACCAAAAGCCCTGCATTTAAGAAAGCCACTTCAGCCACTTCAGCACATTGAATCTGAGTGCACTTGCCTACCGCACTTACTGATAAGAGCAGGCTGGGAGTATGCTCTGGTGTGCAATGACTCAATCCATTCAGTCTATTAGAAATGATATGTGGCTTGCACTCAACGAGTCCAAGGGGCAAAACTGGTGTGTCATGTCATGAGGCAACTTGCCAGTTATGCTATGAATACACAGAAGATGTATGAATGGACAGACATGGTAAGAAACTTATAAGGTCAACTGCAAAGAAAATTGACCTACTTTACATAATAAGAATGACTATTGAAAGTCAAGTAAACCATGGTATTTTTGTTGCTAAAAGGAAGGCTGCTTATCCTAGTAACATACAAGCTATAAAAATCCGGCCAGCTGCCGGATCGGGTGACCTGCCGGATCTAGTCAGCTGCCAGATTTGATCAGTTGCCGGATCCGGTGAGCTGCCGAACCCGGTGAGCTGCTGGACCCGGTGAGCTGCCGGACCCGGTGAGCTGCCGGACCCGGTGAGCTGCCGGACCCGATGAGTTTCTGGATCCTGTGAGTTGCTGGATCCGGTGAGCTGCTGGATCCGGTGAGCTGCTGGATCTGGTGAGTTTCTGGATCCTGTGAGCTGCTGGATCCGGTGAGCTGCCGGATCTGGTGAGCTGCCGGATCCTGTGAGCTGCCGGATCCGGTGAGTTTCTGGATCCTGTGAGCTGCTGGATCCGGTGAGCTGCCGGATCTGGTGAGCTGCCGGATCCTGTGAGCTGTCGGATCCGGTGAGCTGCCGGATCCTGTGAGCTGTCGGATCCGGTGAGCTGCCGGATCCTGTGAGCTGCCAGACCCGGTGAGTTGCTGGATCTGATGAGCTGCCGGATCCTGTGAGCTGTCGGATCCGGTGAGCTGCCGGATCCTGTGAGCTGTCGGATCCGGTGAGCTGCCGGATCCTGTGAGCTGCCAGACCCGGTGAGTTGCTGGATCCGGTGAGCTGCCGGATCTGGTGAGTTTCTGGATCCTGTGAGCTGCTGGATCCGGTGAGCTGCCGGACCCGGTGAGTTGCCGGATCCAGTGAGCTGCCAGATCCGATGAGTTTCTGGATCCTGTGAGTTGCTGGATCCAGTGAGCTGCCGGATCCTGTGAGCTGCCGGATCCTGTGAGCATTTAAGAAAGCCACTTCAGCTGCCGGACCCGGTGAGCTGCCGGACCCGATGAGTTTCTGGATCCTGTGAGTTTCTGGATCCGGTGAGCTGCCGGATCTGGTGAGCTGCCGGATTTGGTGAGCTGCCGGATCCTGTGAGCTGCAGGGTCTGATGACCTGCCGTGTCTGATGGCCTGCCGGATCCGGTGACCTGCCATGACATAATTCTTCTAAGTAGTAAATGACTGGACAATCAACATTGTGACCGGTGTATTAAAGTTATCTAAAGGTGTACATAACCAAGCATAGATTATGTAAATGTGGAAGTCATTCACATTATCAGACTATTTCATGGAGATATGAGCTCGAGGTCTCCCAACACTTGTTCATACATGTACCAGAAGTCATCTGTATTTTGTCGGCGTAGTTTTCAGGATATCAGCACACAGAAGCTGATGCATATTCATGCCCAGGTACCAGCTCCACTTCCAAGTGGCATGTATTGATCCACATCACAGCTAGTCTGGAAAGACATGCTTCTGCTCAGGCTTAGGGAAAAAAATGTTGTGTTTCCTGTTTCCCTACCTAGCCTAGAAAAAAACTGCCGACCCTCAGCCCTTTTTTGGGTGGCAGTGGAGCCACATAGCTTCCAGTCAGACTTTTTTATTGAGCCTGCTTCCTATTCAAGAACAAAAACTACTTGTCCTATCTAATGAAGGATAATGGATCCACAGATTTGCAACCATTGGTATGCACAAAATAAAAGTTTGACATTGAAAATATAAGTGTCCTCATGCACTTCAGTTTTACTAAGAACCTCAAACAAATAACGAAAGACTTAGACATACAGCTTTTATGCTAGCCCTACCATGGAAACAGGAACCTAACCTCCTTGAGGAAACGCAACAGTTTTTTCCTTTGGCCTTACGAAGCCAATTCTAAGTTACCACCCTCCTGACAATCCTCCCAAATTTAGACCCATAAAAATCAAACCACTTCTGAAGTCTGCTCTTAAACTTGGAGCAGCCATCTAATATATCACTGTGACTTTGGCAGCATCCTAACCAAAAGGTAATAATACACCTTTGTTTAGGGTGGCAATATGGAGTGTATTTGAATCACGTGAAATCCCTGTCAATTGCGGGACTGGATTCATGGTCGAAGCCTGGTAATCAGCATGCACATACATGAAGAGGCAATAAAGATACAACAGAAGCAATTGCATCAAGGTTTTTCATCATTCGAATACCTGGCACATTGTAATGAAAAAATCCATATTTTGCTCAATAGTTCAGTCAAAACTGTTCACAAAGACCACTGAGAGGGCTGTCAAAATCTGGTCTATGTGGACAGGCGGCTACAAATTTACATTTCATTATCTATAAATGGTGATGTACACATTTGACTTACTTACGCATGTCATAAGTTTGAAATTCCCATTATTTATCACTAAGGAATCTTGGCATTTTCCAACTGATCAAGCAAATGATGCCCTTATTTGTATCATTGGTATCTGTTGATGTAACCTGGAATCCAGTCTCTTTATGGCACGGCCTACCGTAGTTAGTGTAGGCTCTCTCAGTGAACACTAGAATTATTTTTTACAAAACATGTAAATTTGTTGTTCCATTCTTCAGCTACCTAAGATTTGAAATATTTCAACAAATGTTGATATGAAGAACCCGAAAGTTGACAAGCTTTTATGCTTTAAAATGTACTGTAGGTGACACAAGAAAAATTTGAACATCTGAGACCGCATTACAATTCATACTTTTTTCAAGATATGTGAAAATGAGCTACAAGTTGTTAGCTAATTTCCTTTTGACACCCTCTTTTGTCTGACACCAAGCAGATAGAGGTCACGTGACCTGCAACCAATGCACAGCAACAGGTGGTAACAGTATTCAGGCACAAATTTACACCTGAACAAACATCATAATCAAACTTAACCTACACAGCCTCAAAACTGATTCATTCTTCTCCAATTCAAGATAGTGTCCTTCTTGCTGTAAAAGAAGAATCTCCATCGCTTTTTCAAGCTGCTGTATTGCACTACTTTATACCCGAACGACTATTGACTGCACGGGTGTGGATAAATACTGTGTTGTATGAGTCATGTCCAAGGAATGCCTAAGTGTTTATACAAGCTACCTCCCTGTGAAATGCAAGGGACCTAATTTAAATAAATGGAGGGTCCATTGTAGTTTATGGAGTATACAGATGAGTAAGAGTAAACAACAATAAAGCTAGATATATGACTATAGAGCAACACTCAAAATAATCTCATGATCATACCTGCAGCTTGGTATTATCATAGAATTATGACCTGAGTAGCAGTAAGTACTGGTTATTACAAAAGACATTATATATTGCCCTTACAATTACAAGTCATGATCAGGAGTAACCCTTGTAAATCCTCACCTGAAAGTGAAAGTACATGTATATATACGCCCCACGTAGTCACTTTGTGAACATTGGCACCTGCAGGTCCCCTGTTAAGGTAAACTCAGTCTGGTCAGAGAAGGTAAGTGCTTGTTTATGAGTGTAAAATATCTTGTTGGATAATTTCCAATTAACTTAAACTTGTCTAATGTTAATGTCGATTGGAAAAATTATATAAGGTACCACCAAAAAGTGGTCACATTGGCCAGGTAGTCCTTACGTAGGTGGTTACTGGTAGTGGTATACATGTAGCTACTATTACCAATAGAGGCTCTTCTTTCACAGCAAGAAGGAACCTCTTTAATTGGGGAAGAATGCATCAGTCTTGCCCATTCTACTTTGTAACCCTTCCAAACGCAATCAAAACAAACTATGGCAACACCAGGCAAAATAGGAGTAACTGGAGATGGGTGAATTGCTAGCATATACTATATACGTACTAACAATGGGTGAGAGCATCAACAATAAGATACTATGCCCCCCTGGTAGTCACAGTCATTGTCAAGATCAGGCACCTTCAGTTTCAGGTCCACAGTGAAGGCAAACTCAGTCAGATTGACAGGTAAGTGCTTGTTCATGACTGTAAAACCTCTTTTTGATTAAGTGGGCAGTCACAAGGCAACAGAAGTAGTAGACCAAGGAAACCTTGGAAGGAGTATGTTACTGAGAGCAACACTTGGAAGTGCATTGTGACAACTAGTCAACCAACCCATGCAGCAGTATATGTATAATCAAATGCTGGTTACAGTAGTAGTACTACCACTACTACTCACCTTAGTGATATAGCCTACAGCTTGAGGGGTGATTTGACCCAATAGCCATATATTAAACATGTAAAAATCCAAAGGAATTCTACATGTAGACCTGTCTACCATGCCTACCATGTCTACCAACAATAGCTGGAGCTGACTAGCACAATACTGGTTATCTCTTTCAAAACCTCTATGAACATTTTTCTCTACCAGTTTTTAAAACAACATACTCAAATTGATCAAGAAATTGCCGACAATAATATGGACAACTTTCAGTTTTGGAAAACCCAGTGTTCAAATGTCAAGTACTGTCAGTTCAGTCTCCCCATCAATTCAATTTATATCTGCAACTTGGAATGTCTTCCTCACCAGGTTCCTCACAGCTGAACTAGCTTTAATAGTTGTCTAGAAATATAGGTTGTTAACTTGGTGGCCCAGCGGCTCTCTAGAAGTGTCAAGTAAGTTGATACCTCCAACTCCCCAGCTAGGCTTTGCAAGCTGACTTGTGAAGTTGATTTGGAACATTAGATGTATGTGTGCAACCAATGCCGATCATACGTTGTACATGAATTCATTATCATTAACATGATTCTCAATATGTGATCTGACTAGAAATGGTAAGAATTGGGAGTCCACCTTTTGAATCCCCAAATGTAAAGTAAATAGTGAAAGTGAAAGAGGAACAATGGGTAAAGAGAAAGTTTCCCACCCTCTGAAGGCACCTGCAGGTCAATGGTAAAAATAAAGTCAGTCTGGTCCACATAGAAATAGACTGATTGATCTTTTTACTTGATTTACAGAATAAACATCACTTTGTGCTGACAAAAGGAGGTCTTCAAAATGCGTGACAGTGATGGACTTGAAGTGCTTGCGTATGTACATGATAAAATCTTTAATATCTTTTAAAGATTTGAAAAGGTAAAAGATATCTCAAACACTATGTAACAAGATGAATAGTATACATCGAATCCTCCAATATCACAGACAAATCAAAGCTGTGTTTCTTAAACAAAAAAAGTGCTCAAGCAGGTTTTCTTGTTTTTTTTCCGATTATCTCTCAAATCAGCCCTGAAGGGGGTGAAAAACATTATGTAACAAGAATTTGAGAGCGATCAAAATTTCTCCAGAATAACCATTCACTGCATTCTGCATCTGCAGTCATTGAAACACCCTCCAAAATATTTGCTTCTTTCGTCCAACTGTAAATCAAGCAATTCTGAAACATTTTACAGGAAGGTGGCTCTGGCAGGAGTTTGCTTTGCTGGAGCTGTTGCAGCTGTAGCTGTTGTGGCAACCACAGCTCCAGTCACTTTTGCCGTCACGGTAACAGTCGGCGGTGCTACAGTCACTGGCTCAGTTATCGTAGGTAAAACTACCAGTTTTATTACCGTCACCAAAGAGGATAGTTATGTTTTGGGTTTGTGTGTCTTTGTGTGCTCGATAACTCAAGATTGCCTGCCTGGATTTTGGTATGCAGGTAGGTATTGTTAAGACAAGACCTCTAAATGATTTTTGTGTTCAACTAGATTAAGTGTTAAACCAAATCTTGCTTCCTGGCACGTATTCATCAAAGTTAAAGTTATCTATCAACCCAATGAATTCATGAGGATATTTATGTGGGCGAAGCCACACATTTAGTATTCTCTACAGATATTCCACCCGACCAATCAAAACTCAGAAAAAATGGAACCTGTAGCATGCAGTCCACGTTTCCAGCTTTTTGATTGGCTAACATTCTGACTGTCTGGTGGATACGTCAGGGGTAAACCTATCAACGCACAGGTCACAAAATGGCACTCGGCAGCGCAGTATCACAAAAACGTTGAAAATGCAGCAAGTTCAGAGCATCTAATCGGCTAAATAACAACATAAAAATGCCCCACAAAAAAATATTCTAGTATTCTGTCCAAGTTTTAGTGAAATACCTTCGATTATAAGCGAGAAAAATAGCCAGCGGAAGCTCGCGGGTTTTTTCAAGCAACGCAATACATTTGTATACCTGTTAAAACGTGCGCTCGTAGCATGTTGTAGCACTGGCTCAATGGGATTATTCACGCGTGGTAAACCAACGCTCCGGGATCGAATCCGTGGACAATGTTTTTAAATTTTTTTTTCTTTTTGCTGCATTTTCGCGAAAATTTGCCTTTCTTGTTGCTCCTTTTCCTGCGATTTTTGCTTTCTTTTCCCTTTGCCCACATCCTGCATTTTTTTCAAAAATGTTGCCTTTCTAGTTAACATCTATTATTTGACTGCTGATCTATTCAACTATTTATCTATTCTGTTTTCTCTTCAAGGAAAACGAAACTAAGCCATCACCACACAGCAGAGGAACATGCAACTTAAAGCACACTTTGTAATCTTGGGCATACAATATCCTCCAAATTCATTCATCATTCCTCCAAGCTGCAGTTTCATGCATTAGCAGAGTATGTGAGGATGCCCACATATCATTTAGAGTAACCTACAAACAACAGACTTTGACTAAAACAACATCTTTGTGTTCAAAAGGTGGGGCTTATCACTCCAGTGACAATTAAATGCAATTACATGAAGTTTCAGTCAAGAGTTAGTATTCCGTCTTACTAGTAGACAATACCCTTGATCTATATCTTTTGCTAATTATTTCACTTTGGAATCCATGTTGCACAAAATGTGTTTTAAGTTGCTTTAACATCAACAAACGACCCGGACCAAAGCAAGGACTTATGAGACTGGGCACAGCTTTGCGAACTTTTAAACTACTGTTTATACAGTAGTAAAGTTTATTTGATTGAATTAGGTACCAAGCTATAATATTAAGGTATTCTACACATAATCCTAATATAGTAATCAGGTTTTAATGTATCCATCTGTAATGCATTTATCCTCTGATGATTTATACAGGTACATGTACATGTACTTGCATTATCACTAGCTGATAGAATAATTGACTGAAATATCTTTTACCATGATTTTGTGTTCAAGTTCATGAGTTAATAACTCCATTTAATACAGCCATGATCATAGAATATGTGTGTTTATCTTTCCATCATCCTAAAGCACATGTTCTTGATAGAAGTAATTAAAAGTTTGGATAGATTTCCTACTAATTTACAGCTTGTACTGGACTTATAAAACTATAATTCTATGAAATAACAACAACATGTATCTTGATACATCCTATATCTTGAAGATCTGTTGAAAGACTGTATAGTCTAAAAAAAAGTGCATGATTGTGATGGCATTACAATCTGAATTGTTGAAGAACAGGATTCCACGCTTTTTCAGTAGGCTTGCTTTGCATGCATGAATAAAAGAGGGTTAACCTCAATTGCTGTCTTGTCTCCTGTATATTTTAGAATAGGACATGCAAATATAATGGGAATGCAAGTTTAACAATCAGTGCTCCCATGTTCACATTTCATAATGTTGATATATCAGAGTCTACAATTATCCATGGTTTTGCTACAATTGCTACAGTAAATTATACAATATTTTTCCTTTTCCTGCATCATTTTCATGAATGTTATATCAAGCAGGCAAAAGGATTTACTCAAAGAAATATTCCTACAAACATTCATTTAAGACCTTTTTGTATCACATTTTATGTCTGTTTTAACAATATGCAGTTATTTGGAACACCAGGTCCTGATTTCACTAAAGCAAGCGAGTCAAATTCCAACGATAAAGTTTTACAAAGATCTGCTTGTTAAAAGGGTCAGACCCATCCCATCATTATCCATGATTAATGACAGTGGTAGTCCTGTGTAGTACTGAAATGAAGAAGTGAAGAATGTACATGTTTATCTGATTCATTAGACATTAGGCCATGTAGACTTCATTGACCATTTTTTAAACATGGCATTCTTAGGGTACCTGGGATTATGAAAGTTTCCTCAACATGGTCCATTATCTGCACACAAGAAGGGCATCTGCAAGGGATAGTATTTCAGCACCACGGTCAAAAACATGTCTAAAAGTTCAAAAATTAGTCTTCTTCTTTTCACCGCCATTATTTTTACCAGTCTGGTGTCAATCATGCTAAAATCCAATGTTTATCACTTCTTTCTATTACCCACAATGATCCCTGAAAGTTTCCATACTGAGTATGGGTTATAATTCCTCAAGGCATTGAGTAGAAACACTTAAGCTTCAACAGGCATGTGAGTCAAGTTCCAATGATAAAGTTTTACAAAGATCTGCTTGTTAAAAGGGTCAGACCCATCCCATCATTACTCATGATTAATGACAGTGGAAATCCTGTGTAGTACATGTACTGAGATGAAGAACTGAAGAATGTATATCACTAGACATTAGGCATTGAGTATAAACACTTAAGCTTCAACAGGCATGTGAGTCAAGTTCCAATGATAAAGTTTTACAAAGATCTGCTTGTTAAAAGGGTCATACCCATACCATCATTACTCATGATTAATGACTACATAAGTCCTGAGTAGTACAGAGATATGAAAGCATGCATGCTGCATGTGATTAGGCGCTGACAGATGGACTCTGGTGTGAAATTACCCCATGTCGAAAAGCGATTCATCACCCGGGACTTGTCCTCCTGGGTGGGATGGGGACACAGCCAGTCTCCCATCACTTACTGACAAATGACAGGACTAGGGCATCCTGCCGAGGCAGCTACATCATCATCTCTGTTGGATAGGACCTGGCAGTCAGTTGTTAATAAAAAGGGAAAGAAGCCGACAATGGTATTCGTCTTACCAAAACAAGTCTGTGACTTCTTGGTTCTCAAAAATGGTGTAATTCACAAAACTAAACACAAACAAGAATCGGGTACAATATATGTTAGATTCAAGACGACATGTTAAATGCACGTGTTTATTCTAGAATTTGCTCTTTATTGTCAGTATAGTGCCTGTACAATAAATTATTTATTAGGCTACAAATGTAAACGACATAACAATTCATAAGACTTCGTAAAAAAAAAGTTTCATAGTCCTATAACATATATAGAGTCCATTCCAAGACACCATGCGGATGTTTGTGGCCATTGTTTAGAATTGATTTTAAAGTTTTGTAATTATAAGTCTAGGACATTTGATACTTCAGAAATATTTATAACACTGTTTCAACTTTATAAATATTTCCCTGGTCCTGTAAAACTTTGGAAATATTCATCGTGTGGAATTGGATACTTCTAATGGTTTCTAAATAATGATAACATCATTCTACCATTATTTACCATTTTCTACCATTTTTTGTAAATGGTTCAGTGGGCTGGGAAGATAGCAATTCACACATTCTTGCAAAGTATGGTTGGGTGCCATGCAACAATGGCCCACCACAAAGGATTCACCAGTGCCCAGCAGTGAAATCTAAAAATATACAGATACAACAATAGGGCTTACTTTTATGGGGGCAATAAACTAATTTAACCATTTGGCCAGGTTTACCTTTTTTTGTAAATATTTATAAATGTGAAATAATCACACAGAGGTTTCACAATAATTCTAAATAAAGATATTTTTGTACAGTTACTTTCAAAATGTTTCTAAAATATTCAAAGGAATTCAAATATATGAGTACTTTCTCAGTCAATTTTTTAAGAATAATTTTAATTTTTGTGGCTCAGATATTCTTTTATGCAAAATAATTCAGACTAATTATAAATATCGCCTAAAAACCCTCATGGTGTCTTGGAATGGACTCTACATCCCATTGGCTGGGTTGTAACCATTTCTATGAGAGTACGAGAATCAATCGATTTAATGTCCTAATGTCCTGTAAATGAGAGTTAACGGCATCTTCAGCAAATGATACAAATGCACATTTTGACACAGTACATTCACTGTATGGTTACCTAATAGTATACATAATGTATACTGTTGGAGCATGACACAGAAGTTGGAGGGGAAACCTCAGCACCAACTCTATGGGTAGTCAATAGAACATTTCTTACATCCTTTAATCCTTCTTTAGCCATTCCCATAATCAGACAGAGCTACATCGTGATCACTGGACAAAGGAGGAGTCCATGACATATAGCCAATTCCGACAATAAAGTATCATGAGGGACTGAGAGAGGATAGATCTGAGGGTAGACCAACAACTGCTGGCTTGCAAATCACCATGCAGCCCTCAGTCAGCCCTAATGGTGAAGAATCTGGTTCGAAATTGGAAGGAACAACTGCTTGACTCCTACTTGTTCCAAGACATCATTACCTTTACATTACAGTGGTAATGTTGTAGTGGGGGATATTGGGGAATTCTGTTTGGGCCTTAGCTGTCTTGGGGGGGGGGGGGGGGGGGTGGGGCACTAACCACTGCAGGGATGAGTGACAATAGTATGCAGGCTTGAAGGGATTATTGGAAAAGTTACCTAAGAAAATTTATCAACAAGTCACAAGGTCTGAGCTGAGTTACCAACATGATATAAAAAGAGCTGTTTGCAATTTGTCTGTAGAATATTTCCCTCAAATAACCATACACACTGGAAATTCGAAAACGTTTTCAATCTTTCTAGATGCATCCTTCTAGCATAGCAATTATCATACTTTTGTTGAAGCACGTATTTCTTGCAAACTCATGCTGCAAAATGGCCCCATAAAAGGCTCTAAGCGGTATACATATTGGCAAAACTAAAATTGGATTCGACAGACACACTTAAGAACCGCTGCCAAACCGAAGATCGGTGTATCGACTGAAGGAAGTCAATTCTACTCAGCCCTTAAACTTGACGGCCCTTTCATCACAGAGGACAAGCCCTGATGTAACAAGGCCAGGATTTCAGCCAGCTGTCCATCCCATAGGAAGTAAGAATAATAGCCAGGCCGTATAACCTGGAGGATCAAGTCCCTAGTCATGTGACCTCTACCCTAACCTTGGGAAACTGTGAATTCTCCTCTGTAATCACCTTGAAGAGAGCTCTTCTCTTTATGGCAAGCTATAAAGGAAGGGCCAGCACACAAATGTGGTTTTTGGAATGATATCAATGACAACATTGATTTTGGACGGTTTCCAAAAAAAGACTGACTCCATTCTCTCTCCCAAACTCTTGGCAAGACACACATCTTGGTAATAACCTGCAGCAAATCAAAGTATCGATAGCGGATCTTTGTAAAGCCACTTTGTTACGCAATAGAACTTTTAGTAATTATGGCGTAACTGTTGAAAAATGAGCAGGTACCTCGTTAAACTCCCGGTTACAATTAGAGCTGAATTTGGAGGAAGGAGAATTTGTAAGTTGGATTGGACTTGGGGTTCCCAGAGGTGTCATCAATAGAATCAAGTTTCAGTAATATAATGTGATTAAATGTTTGTGTGTGTTATAGTGCAGAGGTTAAATGAAACCTCCTTGGTTGTAGTATCTGAGCAATCAAAGCATAGAAATAAAGTCACTGTTTTTGGTAATTTTTCTAAATTATGAAATGAATCTACCTTTAAGTTATCTTTATTACACTGCACAGCGATATTCCCAGCATAGGAACCAATTCTGTTGTGCTGTGAGAACGTCTTGAACTGTGTGCACTTCCCACTGCCATTTTCAAGCTGTGAAGATCTCTGACCGTAACAGTTGATTTGTTTCATGTCTTATACATTTATTTATTACATGTGTGGCTGGCTTATTTCTGGTAGGCTATCAGAAAAAAGATGATCACGACTTGCTTTCACCAATGCTTCAAACATTGAAAATTACTTACAAATATCAATATCAGTCAGAATGGAGTTTTTAAAATTCAGAATATTCGCACTTTTGGCCCGGGGCCAAATTCAGCTTTTAACAGTTGGGTTATTGATACCACTAACAGCTGAATATCAGACAAGTTTTGTCAGGCCTAGGGAACAAAATACAGAACATCTTGTTGCAGAAAATATATCTAGGAACTGCCCTTTTCATTTAAATTTCTTTCCAAAATCATTACGATCACATGTACATTTATCTACAATTAATGTCCTACAACCAACAAGACAGCAGGAAAACAATTACTCAGTATATTTAACTGTACACGAAGTTCAATTATATAATAACTTAAGTTTAAAAAATCTTAGTAGTATTAAAACACAATATAATTTCTTGCTCAACTGCAATTCACCATGTACATTTCAGATGATTTTGGCCACTTCATATAAATTTATGGAGACGTATCATAACCGGTTTTATCCCATATTGATTACCTGAGAATTCATGGCAATTGACATGTACTCCTCCATAACAGAGTCTGCATCCCGGGTCAGCCGTAGGTGCCCAGACTATCCTCCTTCTTTAGCCTGATCAATAGTACTCTCATTATTGGACAACCTCAAATGGGGCAGTAACAGGTTTAGCCTGGATAGGATTCAACCACAATCAGACTCTCATCCTGGTCATTTCCCTCCACCCCAGACCCGAGATGATGGGATGATGCGGGCAAGTGCCAGAATCCAATTTTCTCCGCCTTGCCTCTCCCGCCTTTACGATTTTAAGCAGACACGCTCTCTTTTTCAGTCACCTTCTTGACTTTAAACTTGAAATTCACATCATGTTTAAGCTGTGGAACTGCAGTGATGCAGTATAAGTTGGAACAGATTAGATAGGTCAGCTGCAAAGATTCATTATACACCAAATGTCAGGGAACCTTTTACGAGAGGTCACTTTGTGCCATTCTGATCCCGTTTTCCACGGTGAACTATTCATACATGTAAAACAGTTACAAATTCTGAGTACGGCTACCAACGTTAAAAAATATACTAGTATTACTACCGTTATGACACGTGAAATCAACATTAACAGTTTTGACATAAATATGCTTTTCTTGAAACATCCCCTTTTTAATTTCATGAAGAAATGGACCTGGCCATCTTGAGGTACTAAATCTAGACTGTTTTTTTTTTCATCGTCTTGGTGTCCTGGAGGTCAAACAAACAGCTCTAAATCAATGAAGTCTGGGGATTCACCTCGACTATCAACAGAGATTATGCCCACCTTGAAATGGCGATGTATCCCACATCTAAATTGTACAAAACCAGGACTATTTGTCATGGACAGGATGCATCCCATAACTTCTGATACAGAAATTGAAGTAAAATAATTCTCCATTCTTTTCAGACTTAATGGCCACAGTCTTTAACTATAAGATAAATCTATTAAATATAGAAGAGAGTCTGGTTATGCTGGAAGCCTTGTTCACCCCTTATTTCAAGCAATGGTTCCTACCTTTACCAATTACATGCTATTGAATCATCAAATACCAGAGGACTCATAAAGGTTCCACAAAAAGGCCTGAACGCAGGTGTATTGTACGATGTGCTCAATCATATCGGCAGCATAATACCTTTCCCAGGGAATGTCCTACATATACTGGGAATAGTGTGTGATAAAACATGATACCTTAGTGTTCATACTACATAGCAAAACCCACAATGTTCAATTTGTGAAGCTGTCACAGCCTGCAAACCTAAAGCATGGTGCACCTGTGTCACTCAATATTGCTTACACTGAAGGGCCACAAGTATGATACAACACAGTTGTTTCCCTTCATGTATTAAAGCAGACATACAAGTCCTTGTGGACAACTATATCCACATTCCCAAGGCTGTCCTGATGACAGTACTAAGATATTAGTTTTGAAGGACACAATTCAGGTAAAGACTCCCACAACATGAGGGTTCCCTGTGCTTTAGTGTGCATTATCACCATTATTTTACCCCATGCAGGCCTATTATACCTACCACAAAAACTATCAGGTACCATGATTGATGTTTTAGTTCACCAAAGCGCTCGTGTGTGCCATGAAACCTGCTGCACGTAAAATTTGTTCGGTTATCACACAAGAGAAGATACCCTGTGCACTGCCAGTAATATATTCTGTACACAGCGATGTTTTATGAATGTGTATCCCAAGAGATCACATGCCAGTTTAATCAAGCTGTGAGTGCAGGCATGCCTCTATCTTACACCTGTTACCCCCGGCTATATGTAGCACCACTTAATGCCAAAATACAAACAGCCACACCAGGAATGGGTACAAAACTACAACACAATGCCACACCATCCACACACATTACTCTCGCTGGCAGGATGCTTTAAAGAAAGCTGGCTGCTTACAAATGTGTACCTGACAAGGACCAGCCTTCACAAGCTTTCTGTGTGGAATTGTTGACAGAAACAACCCACCAACACAACAAGAACGATTGCTCTTATAGACGTTTGAAGACAGGAAGACAGAAATCTGTACCTTACCTTTTTGGCGAGCGGGAAGCAAATAGGAGTTCTGACGGTCTCAGCCTGTAATCGAATGGATCAATCAGGGATGCCCCAATGGCTGCATCTTTGCCCGGTCGACGTACACGTACTTTATAATTCATACGGTGGGGAAGCGCACAAGCTGCGTTAATATGCAGGGAGGGTAGACCTGTGGGATTCGGGGCTATAATGCACTCGTGTGAGACACTTTGATTATAGCTGTGTCACTGCTTTGCTATCATCGATGGTGATAAAGAGAAGCATCCATTGTGCGGAAGAGCTCTCCTACAATGAACAGAGATAACGGAATTCCCCGGACAAAAGCATCTGCTAGGATAAATATGCTGACATTGAGAGTAATGGGACTTTATTGGCTAATACCATCAAGGGGTACAGAAAGAGAATAAAATGTTGCATATCATTAGCAACTTATCTTCAGTGACATCTTAATGTAAAGATCATTGGGTAATTGATACCAAATGGAACAAAAGTGAAAAGTGCAACAAACAGTACTGTCATTGTCATTGATGGAAACTGTCTCACATTGATAAGACTGACTTGAAACAAGCTTTCCGTTACATTTTTGTTTCCTTCTTCCTTTGGGGCTGAACTTTGCTGTGTGTGCACTGGGAAGGAAGCCAAATGAATAGTTACAGATTAATTCTTGAGTCAGTGACTGCAGCAACTTTATTTCCCACAGTGTAAATCCCCTTATCTTGTAAGAACAACATGTCAAGTCGGGCCAAATAATAAAATATATCAAGTATGTCATCATACCCAAAGATCAACCCCACAGAGATGAACAGATGAGTCTGTCACTTTGTACTGGTGCACCATATACTGTAAATGCATTTAAGTTCGTGGGGATTTAATTTTGCGGTAGCAGGAAAAAGGACTTTTCGCATTGGTTTTAAGTTCGCGGTAGCACCACATGCACTGTAGCCTCTTACTGCCATGGATAAATGTTCGCTGTGTTTTTCAGTTCGCAGTGAAGCAGCCACCGCAAAAACCGCGAACATTAAACCACCGCAAAAGTTTCTGCATTTACAGTATTTGAGTCGTAGAGTAATATAGTACACTCTTCATATATCTAGAACCGGTGCGATGGCCTAGTGGGTAGAGTGTTCGCCTTGCATTCGGTAGGTCGTGAGTTCGATCCCCGGCCGAGTCATACCAAAGACTTTAAAAATGGTACATGCTGCTTTCTCTGCTTAGCACTCAGCATTTGGGAAAGAGTATGGAAGTTGAACACACACCACTACCAGTGGACTAGCCCCCTGCTGTAGTGATTGCGATGTGTGGCCCAAGGGCTACTGAAACGGAGATGGGCGCCGCCCTATGCGCCATTAGGCGCGGGAAGGACTTTAACTTTTTTTTTAACTTCATATATCTAACTGGGCTACGCCTGATGGTGACAAATTATTGCGGCAACTTAGCAAATGTTTCACCAATTTTTCCTTACAGCCGTGGCACTGCCATGTGATGTACAGGTGAAATAAGTGACCTCTATAATTAACAAAATGGCTGCACCGGGAATGTCACATCCGCAGTTTTGGCCCTAAATAAGATGCAAAATTTTCTTAACAGTGTAGTCACTTAACTAATATAAAAAGCTATGTGCAATGATTAAGATTCATCAAACAGAGATTTGCAGTGATCACACCTGTTGGTAACTAGTTTGTGTGTCATTCACACTCATCATCCCAACATCTTGCCAATTGCGATCTTTTTTTAAATTTTAAAATAATTCAGCATATCAGTAGACCAATATTAATAGGCAACCTGTTAGCAAAATACAAGCGAAAACAGTTGTGACCCAGTGTAATACCTGCATCAGAAATTACTTTATAAAACCTTTCTATACTAGTTGTTAAAGTTAACCATAGAATTTCACATTCAAGCTATTCAAGCTAAGAGGAGCTGTTAGCAATTGATTAGCTAGCAGCCAAAGATTCAGGACATTTCATAACAGCATACATAATCCAGTCAAAATGCCAAAAGCTATGTACATATGTACAATGTACATGTACATGTACATGTTCATGTATAAGGCGTGTGTTTTGAATGGCAAAAGAAGATGAAGTGGTAGGGTGTGGCCTGGGTCTGGCCCCAAAATCACAGTCTGATACCCCATCACTCCCTTTTACTACTGAAGAGTGTCAGGGAGAAGGGTTTTATTCATACTGATTGACGGATGAATCTTCTACCATATTAACCCGGTGTTTGCTGTTGATGAAATATTGATCGTTTCTTGAGGCCACACCAAATTTCTTTGTTGCTTCTTGGATCTGGATTTTTTACAGAAAAAAATTAAACCGGCAGGTCAAAAAAATGATAATAAAGAATTTTTCAAAAGGATGAAGATATAAATAACAAAAAAAAATTAACAGCCTGAGGAGTTTGATTGCACGTTTTATGCAATGATACCTTTCCTTTGATTTGTTACTACTGTTCTGAATAAATGGCATTGTTTTTAGACTGAAATTATATGCATTTGGCTCTGAATGGCAATATTTACAGGTTTGTGATAGTTTTCAGCTTGAAAAAAGTACAAAAACACTATTATTGTACAGTAACAGCACCTGTACCCACACTTTAAGGAGCTTATAATATAAAGGCCAATTTGCTACACCAGAAAGTTGGTGAATGGCTTCATTAATGGTGAAAATTTGCTGAGTGGTAATTTTTATTTTTATTTTTTTTTCCAAAAAATAGGAGCGAGCGAATCCGTGAACCAAGAAATTAAATTGGTGTGGCCTAAGATGAAATAGAAAATGGACAGGCAAATCCGAGAAGCAACATATAAATTGCCGTTGCCTGACAAGGAATAACTTGCTTGTGAGAGCTACAGGACAGTCCGAGGCTTCACAGGTTATTCATGTGATGGCAGCATCAACAATACCCACGGAATCCCCCAAAGATGCCTGAATAATATCCACCACACCAGACTGTACAATCTCATCTTTTCCCCACAGCGCAAGATATGCAAATCAATGCTGTCCCACTGACAGAGCATGGCAGAATCTCCGGGCTCCTTGAAAATTCCATCACATTTTAATCATAGCCATCGGCCATTCCAATCACATGCACGGGGATTGGGCAGGTCACTTCTAATCTTGGAAGGAGTTGTCATGGAATTCCAAATGCAAAGGGGAGAGGAAGGTAGAAAAATAAGCCTTAAGGAAAAATGGTTAAAATTGGAAAATCTCAAGCAGGGCTTCTCCCGAGCTTTAGATTTTTAAAAATTTTATTGTCAAATCTGTCATTTTAAGCTTACAAAAATATATTTTCTTCGGTTTATCGTGATGAATGTCATATTCTTCAGTGAATCTTCATTCTGGGACAGAGTGACGGGTGCTGGATACACAGCTAAGTCTTCCTCTCTTTATAGGAGCATGGCCAAATCTTCACCTGGCCATGGATTGATTACTCCAAACTTCATCTTACATTTACAGGTTGTCTCTACATCTTCTGTCACAAAAAGAGTGAGTTAAAATGGAATCTAAAATGTTTGGGTTCAGGTGGCAAAACAACGTTCTAATTAGACGTAATTGCATCTTCAGAAATTTATGAGATATAACATTATCATAATTTGCAAAGTAAATGACAAATTCCATGTGTACTATTGATAAAAATCATTCAAAATGTGCTTCCAGAGTGTATATATACATATTTGTACATACATGCTACAGTAGGCTGAAAAGCTTTACATCATTAACAAGAAATATATGGTAAATGTTAACATTTTTTTCAGGTGACCTACATAAAAATACTTATTACTCATTATTATAAATGAACTTATTACTCTATTTTCTCCTTATCGCAAAATTAAATCCCTGCTAATTCCGGGATCCGATCCAGGGCATTTACAGTAATGAATCTGTCAGATCACGAAATCCATGCGACACTCTCCAATTAGACGTCACAACATACATGTACACCAGGAAAGTAGCAGACTAGCCTGGTACATTGTGTGTGTATATCCAGCCGTATTATAACTCTCGAGTCTCTTCTGTCCTCTCCCCAAATACTTTGTGGAGAGGACAGAAGACACTCAGGAGCTATAATAAAGCTGGATACCAGGCTAGTAGCAGACATATTGTACCAATAGCATGCGGATTGGCCCACCATGGATAATAGTGGAAGCATCAGCTGAGATGAACATCAATCAATGTGTGTTTAATGGTTATAAGCATGTCGCTGCAGGCATGACAGCCTAATCACGTGGAACCTCCGAGCAATCCATCATCCATTATTACACGGCCAAACAGGCTTTCGCCACAGCCATCATCTGTCCATTCTTCCTGTACCTCTTCATAAATCACTCCCTATACAAGAAAGTAATGGGCAGTCCCATAGCCATTTTCAAGCTGTGGGGCAGTGGGTTGCTATTCTGTGTCTACGGCAAGCCAGTTCCAGAGGATCGTCACAACACAGCAACGTCTACAACCACCTGACTCCTGTCACACAGCAACACAGTTACAAGACAAGTCATGCCAGCAATCAAGCAGACTACCAAAACCGAGCACTATGCTAATACTATGAAGAAGACTTTCATATACAGATCCATATCTACATGGAACGATTTGCACTGTAAATAATTGCACTGTTAAGTTTTTGTATGTGCACATGTTATGTATACGTTATGTCATGTGTGAACTTTTATGTCCAGGAAGACTAGCGGTGCATCTTGTATCACATTCACAGCTAATGGACGAATAAAGCCTCTAAAGCCTCTAAAGCCAAGGCCTAGCACATCCCTCTCCTTCCATCACTTTTTAACAAACTGAAATCTAAGGTACCCATATTTACACCTGTGTGGAATGTGGAAAGGTCTGTTGAAGCTGGGAATGCAAGGAACTGAACCCATAACCTCTTGATCATGTATCCACTAGCATAATCATTTGACGTTACTCCTTATTTAAGTTTGTTTACCAGCCATGACATGTTCCAATAAGCAGTGCAGGGCTTTAAAGGTTTATGTGTTTTTATGTGTTCAATCTTCAACTCCATCTTGGAGCAAGTGATTTACATGTTACATAAGGGGGCCTGCTTATGGGATAAACTTAAATGCCATAAAATAGTTTGAATAGGCAATTTCAACTGCATTCTCTAGATCAGATAAGTTTGCGCCAATACAGTATAAGTGAAAGTGTAGTTTTGAATAAAAGAGCCCCAAATGATGCCACATAAATGTCATAATACATTCCCTACAGAGTACGCTCAATCCAAAGATAAGCATTACTACTAGTAGCAATTTTCTCTTTTGGGGACAGTAGAGCTTACAGATGTAGGTTACATGTACATCTGTGTGGATCTGTAAATCTTAGAGCCATCTACAAGAGCTTTACAAACATCCTTGAACAGAAACTGTTGAGTATGCTGATACAGTGTAACAGCATTCTAATAGACCCCACAGGAGAAGGTTACCAGTGCACTTAAGATAAATAAGCAATTCATTCCAAAGAACCCACAAAACAAACATGCTTTTCTCTATCTTTTGTTATGTCTGTGTTTTGCTGTTTGCTTACTTTAAAGGCTCCAAATTCAAATTGTAGGGGAAGACAGGTGTATGCTGTGATATGAAGTGTAAATTTTAGGTACAGACCATGTCATGATACAAAACAATATTACTGATAAAACTGACTGAAACAATTCAGACCAATTTGGGTAAAAAAAAAAGACTTTTATTTGTTGAGTTTAAGGATTAGCCTGTATTCCTCAGTCTACTCTACAGACCTCAGCAATTTTCAGAGTGAAAAAATTAAAGGGGCATTCCACTCCAGAAGGGAGTCTTGTTTTCCAATGAATAATGTGTCAATGAATACATAATCAGCCGAATTTTGTGGAATTCACCTTGGGATGAATTACGTGATGTGTGTTTTATAAAACAATAATGACACTCACTAAACCCATGCAGACCCTACCCATGCATTCCCTATACGCATAGACAGTTTGTTTATCGTACATATTTTCGGAATAAATGAGGTACGCTGTGCACACCGAGAAGGCAAATTGTTCATAAGATAGCAAAGAATACAAGAACAAGACGAAATTTCTTAGCGAACCTGAAATTAGTTTGGTAACCTTACCTTAAAGTTCTGCATTGTATTCAGCCATAGGATTAATTCAATTAGAGGGTACTTGGGGAGTTTAGTAGAAGACTGAATGCTTTTGAGGCATGTGGATCAACTGGGTCCTTTACCGTATAATGTGAAGTCGTATGCAGTTATCACTTATCACAAATGAATATCTATCGGAAAATAACACTCTCGTGTGGAGTGGAATGCCCCTTTAAGTCCCCGATGAAATGAAGTATAGTCATTTACTCATCTAACATGTCATTAATTGTATATAAAATTACATGCATAATGTCAGGTACGACACATGCAGGCTCCTTAGCCAATCATTGACCCCTGCTTTTCTTTACTGCCCTAAAGCTTTGTTCTGACCAGCTATTCAGTAATTCAATATGTTGAAACAGATCATAAACCTCCTTCCTTTAAGTCATGCTTTCCATATGTTGCAAAACATGTGTATTTCATGCAACAATGCAATGCAAACTCGATAAGTCTAGTTATTTCAAACTTAACCTTCCATGTAACGTCTGTGGTAGTTAGGTGTTGGAACATGGAGTACTTGAGAATGCTGTCAACAAAAGCTCAGCAACAGACAATACCTCAACAGAAACAAAAGGCAAGAGGTGACATCGATACCCTCACTGACAAAAAGAGCTGAAACCAAATGCCCCGCCCCGGGTTTAAACTACGGTTGTATTCACACAGCAGAGTGATAACGATATCAACACAGTCTGCAGATTGACGTCAGTGTTTTGCAATTACGCATCAGAAGAAGTGGGCCAAAACACAGTTCTACGATGGCTGTGGCACTTCTGTCCCTTGTCTTGCTGACCACGTCAGTTCTGCAGACCCGCGGGTGTGGCTTCAGCAGCACAAGCTGCACAACAAGCAGCAGTGGGGAGGAACAGCTGGCCCAGAGGCGGGGAGAAACACTGGCGCAAAAGGTGACCCACTTGGAGGACATCAACATGGAGCTGCAGGAAGAAGTGGTGGGACTCCGGCGGACCCTCTCGGACCAGGTGGAGGTCCAGCACGTCATTGACGACCGCAACCGGGCTCAGACCGAGATCAACCACCTGAAGCTCGAACAGACAGAGCTGCAGAAGATGCTGAAGAGAGTGGAGAACGAGAACGAGTACCTGAAATCTACCATGAGACAAGCGGGGATAATCTCCCAGGCTAACCCCGCCAAGACAACAAGGGCAAATCAGTCCGGACTACCCAGTGCGATCGCCGCTAGTAACACCCAGCTCTGCAAGGCTCTGAACACCTGGCAGCAGGACACCGGCATGCCGTGTACCACTGAGGATAGCCCAACGTGCACGGCGTACGATGTGGTGTTTGCCGGCCGTGCGGTCCCCGTATACTGCGACGAGGGCAGTGTTCACGACTGGATTGTGATCCAGAGGAGGCTGAATGGATCTGTGAACTTCAACAGGGACTGGCACGACTACAAGGAGGGGTTTGGTGATCCGGACGGGGACTATTGGCTGGGGCTTAAGCTCATCCACAAGCTGACAAAGAACGGTAAATGGACACTGCGCATTGACATGGAAGACTGGGAGGGCATCGTACGGTGGGCGCAGTACGCAAGCTTCCGCGTCGCCAACGAAGCAAAACACTTTCAGCTCCACATAGCAGGCTACAGGGGAAATGCAGGGGATGCCATGACGTACCACAACGGCATGTCCTTCTCGACATCCAACAAGAGCAACGTTGACCTGCAGGCGGCGCGCCAGAACCCGGACTGTTCGCAGGACTATCGCAGCGGCTGGTGGTTTGGACCCTGTTTCAAGGCCCTCCTGACTGGACCTTATGCTGGGAACTGTGGCTACAGCTGTCCGTACGGGGAGGGACTGTACTGGAACACCTGGAGAACTGGGTATTCACTGAAGACTGTCACAATGAAAATCAGGCCTGCGGTCACTGAGTGAGAGCAGAACTATTAAAATGCACAGAATTCATACTGGGTTTGTCACAATGGACTTGATATGATTCTGAAATGTCAAGTTGCGTGGAGAAACATTGCTGTTGAAAAAATTGCTTCTGTTATACATATTTTAAATCATCACCATTGTCAAAGAAAATCCGGGTTTGACCTATCTAACAGGATTACCAGATTTATGGTATTTCCCTTTTGTTATTTCAATTGTTGTTGCTGCTGCATTCAGAAATATATATTTACAATCAAAGTAGGGCAATGCATAAATATACTGTACAAAATATGTACAGCTACTATGAATACCTGATGTCCAAGGACAATGCTATGTTTGTGAATAAGCTGTAAGATATTGTGAATTATTCCTTGAGCCTGCAAAAATTTCATGCCTTTGAGTTTTGATTAAACTAATCTACATGTACTCTTTAACTGTTGTATAACTGCATTGTCACAAATGAATAAAAAGCTTGGTTTATTTTGGTACAAAAAATTGTTAATAAAATCATTTTGAAAGCATCTATCAAAAAATAGAAAACAAAAAAATGTCTGGGGTAATTGGCCCACTCTACCCTTGAGCCACTAATTTCAGATCTTTTGGTCCAGGAACGACTGAGATGAATCCCTTTAAAGATCGTGACAGGAGAAGAAAGAAGAAGCAGAAACATTAGATACAATATTTTACTCCAACAATGATGCAGTATAGTATTTTGTTAAAAACAACTGTAGTAAAAATAGCACTAAACAATCGACGAACAAACAAAATGGTTGACCGTATATCTTCATTCTGATTGGCACATTAGCTGCAAACCTCCAACGAAAGGATGAACATTGTAATTTAACCACCTTTTTACAGTATTGACCACAAAGACAAAAGTTTACACATCACACCATAATTGACAGGTGCTCTTTTGCCACTATGAAGATTTTTCATCACATAATAATTCATCGTGATCACTGAATGTATAAAAATGTGATGACAGAAGACCTCTATTTCCACATCCCTCAGATGCTACATTGGCATGCAGGTAGTACCAAAACTGATTACCTCGCCTGCTCCCCCATTAGGAGGCTGTGTCTGGATCAGGAGGAGGAGATGGTTGCCATGGTAACCGCATCCAGACTGAAATGATGGGATCCCAGGTAATAATGAAACAGGGTAGAATCCGTGCAGTGGTCATCTGGAGGGAGGCTCTGATAGTAGGCACAGAATACATCATGTATTCTTGAGACATAAAAGAAACATCAAGGAATACCAAGTTATAAGTTAAGGGTCAATGGTAGTGACCGCAAGGGTTATAAGGGTTATATCATACATATATGACTATCAAACGTGATGGCCATGGAAAACAATTGTGCACATAAAAACACACTAACTCACGAACACGTACACAGACATGTACAAACAAACAAACATTAAAAACAGTATTAGTATGCATTGATTAAGACATTCCATTTATTTCAAAACATTGAGTGATAATTCATGGAAGTATTAAAGACAAGCAAAACCAGACCTGGGATCAGATGAGGTAATATCACTCAATCCCTCTAACTGAAAACCACACCTACGAAATGGTGCCCATCTTAAAAGTCATTTTCAGTATCCCAGTCAGCAACAAAAGCAATCTGAAAAGTCATTCTCAAGAAACATAAATACTGTAAGTGTAAGGGCACTTTGATATTTGGCCACGTACAGTGGTTTAAATGTGACCCCGATGTTAAATGTTGTGCAAAGATGGTGATATTTTCCATTAGAAGAGATGAGATTTTCATGCCTTCTGCAAAGTTCACTACTGGTGTGTGACCACACAAAGCCCATCTTCTGTAAAACAGGTTACAAAATTACATGTTACAATCTGGAATGGAAGCTCAAATGTAACCAAATGTGTTTCTCCCAGCCTTCAGTAATGGTTTCTGCAAACACAAATAACACCTTTATTTTTATGAGGCCAGAACGGAATAACACTGGAAGCCTTGCCGGGGTTTTGATCATAACTCCACATTTGATCAAATTTCTAGCCTAGATGGAGTATGACCTTATACGTGCTGTTTGACATTTGGGGTAACATTTACCTGTGTAGATGTCTGCTGGATTTAATGTAATATGATATATGAATGAAAATATAGCCATGGTAAGCAAAATCTCTACTTTTGACTATAAGTCTTTATCTTCAGCTCATTGTTGTTGTTGTTGTTGTCCTTGTTTAACGTCTATTTTTTACACATGTGATCTCTTTGTGTAGAGTTACTTGATTCAGTTTGGAGTCAATTGTCTCTCTAGGTGTTTGACTCTTGGTGACTTACTTGACTGTTGAGCTTGAAAGTGTGTTTCTAGGAGAGCATGCTGAGTCTAGCCTGAGCACCATCCTACATAGTGACTGCTGGCTCAAACCTTTCGCTTGAAGAGTTGAGTCAGCAGTCACCATGGAGGATGGTACTCAGGCTATACTTACTAACTTAGTCTGTGCATATGATCAATATCGTGGTTCTCCTGTCGTTCACGACAAATGAGCGTCTCTTGTGTGTCTCTTACACGTTTGTGTATCTTGTCCATTTTTCAATATACTGGGCTACACACATCTGTTTGTAACCGTTTGTTGATTCCGTTTGTCTGAATCATCTTTTCTCATCCTGGGTAGAGAAAAGTGATATCAGCATCTCCACTACCCTGGGAGCCATCCGGGGTCGGGCAGCTTGGACAGTTTATCGGTAGCCCAAGACAGTCATGGATTCCCAGGGTACATCTCCACTGTCCTCTGCTAAGCACCAAATAAAGATGTCAAATTGTCCTAGATTTCCATTTTAACTTATTGTTGTGTTCATTTTCCATCTAACAGTTACTAGTAAATAGTCATACATTTTTTTGCCCCCCTCCCCCTAAATCGAAACCAGATGCTGTCCCTCGCATGATACAGTGACAGTGGACCGTTACATAATTTTTAGCAACATCAGTTAATCAGATTTCCCAGCAGAGTTTTTCTAACGCATAGAGTCTAACCGAGGACTTTAAACTAACTCACCAGAAACGTAGACATTCTGCAGTTCTTACTGAACTTACAGCAGCAGCAGAACGCCGTGCTCAGCAGTGCTGAGCAAGACACAGGAGGGAGAAGCGATTTGATGTTTTGCGTTTTATGCAAATCATCCGACCCGCGAAACTTTTCAGCCAATCACAGTTTTAGGAAACGGACTGGATCCGGGTCGAATTTTACCTCCGACCCAGAACCACAATCACCAAGCAGAAGTTGGTCGAGAAGATCATGACATTTGCTCCTTTTTCTTTTGCTCGGCCCAAACTAAAAGAACGCCACAATTTTGTCAACCAATATGCAACGTTTCTGCAGTTTGTATCTCACCTGCTAGATGGCGTCCCCACAAAGTGTACATTCTCGTTCTCATGTTTCTAAATTGTGACTTGGGAACGAGATCTCCTTCCCATCATTCCCTAGTCCTTACCAACGAAACCCAAACATTTCCGGTCGAGCTTCGTTGATTTCTCCAGCTTTTCAGTGCTCTTATACCTTATACGAAGACACTGAACACCTGAAATGGACGACTTTCAAACAGGGGAAGAGGTAACTTCTTATTTTACACGTTGTTGAGAGAAACCATTGCCGAAAATCGATTGAATTCCGTTGACAACCAAGTCAGTGTGTAATTGGCCGACGCCATGTTTTTTAATCACAGAAAAAAGTCATTTTGACGTTACACAAAATCTAACCGACCTGTGAACATTTTACTGGGATATGTTTGTGGTTCGGTGATCTACCACTCTCTCGTGTTGACCCACAGAACACTGTTTTCCATCCTACCAGGATGTCTAACTTGTATAGAAATTATGTCAGAAGGGCGGGGTGGGTCTGTGGCAACATGATGTTAGAAAATAAGAAATCCATACTCTTCACATATTTGCCGTGTTCTGGGATGCAGAAATACTTAACCCCTTTGTTTTCCAAAACGATACGTGTAGAATTATAGCATACCTGGGTGAGTACACAAATGTAATCTCAAACTTTTGTAACAAACAATTCTGAAGATTCCATACCAACAAACGTGTGCCTAACTAATTATTGTGTGTAGAGATGAAGAATACTGTAAATGCAGAAATGTTCGCTGTGGTTTAATGTTCGCGGTTTTCACGGTGACCACTTCACCGCGAGCTTAAAACCACTGCGAACATTTATCCATGGCAGCAAGAGACTACAGTACATGAACTAACTTAAAACCACTGCGAAAAGTCCTTTTTCCTGGTACCGCGAAATTAAATCCCTGAAATTACAGTATATCCTAGATTTAGACTAGCCGATGGTATGTCTCATCAGTATATTGTAATGTGACAATGAAGGCTTGACACCCAGTTAGAAGAAATTAAAATATAAATAACACAAAGTAAATCTAGCAACCGGACAAACTCTCAGATGTTTCTAAAAGCATCTTGTCTTTCACTGTTTCTCAGTCATCAAGGAAAGGTTGTAGATGCTGTTATATCTAACTCCTGAAATATCTAACTCTTAATCTAAGAGAATCAAATCTAGTTGCTTGATTTTTTTTTGTGTTATGTTCATTGAATTTCATGTACATTTTCTTTGTCATTCTCTTTGAAACCATCTCCTTGCTGCATAACCTGATGTAAATGTTGTGCCCTATGGCTTTTGCTGTAATTTTGTACCTGTCTTCATGTCCCCACAGACAGCCTTTGTAGTCGATGAGGTCAGCAACATCATCAAAGAGGTATGTATGATAATAATATTGTACCTGTACATGATATTTTATTATATTTGCAATACGTACAGGTATCCTGAACACCCTGTATACAATGTATTACCAGTGTGTGATTTGTTGTCCCAATGTGATTTCTACAGCGTTAAAAAGAAGCCAACTGTTGGTTCTTACTACAGTTTGAAGTTTGGAGTTCAGTTTTAAGTGAATGTTTTGTTTTTTCTCCAGTCTGTTGAAGGTGCCATCGGTGGCAATGCCTACCAGCACAACAAGGTGAACCAGTGGACATCCAACGTGGTGGAGCAGTGTCTGAATCAGCTAACCAAGCTTAACAAACCATTCAAGTACATAGGTAAGCTTCTACATGTTTAATGTATCTTTGATGTACTGCTGAAAGATCCCTGTGCTCCTTTTTGTTTGTGCTTATGCAGGGTTGGACAAGTTTTCTAAAATTCACATGTCTTATCGGGCAAGATAGGGAGAAAAAATTACTTCCTCGAAGCAACATTTCACTTGCCTGAAATCTACATGATGTTTTCCTATGTACTTTCACTTCCTGTAATGGAATTCTTTTATTATTGGCTCTATTTTTCTGTGTTGACCAATACTTGATACCATGACTGTGAAAAGTGACTAGTAACAAAATCTCACTCATGGAAAAATTTTACTTACCCAAGCTGAGGTAGGACATGTACTTGCCTGTCCAGCACTTTCACTTGCCCAGGACAAATGGACTAGTGGACTTGTCTGTCCAACCCTGGCTTATGTATACTTTTATTTAAGTACATGATTGGTATATACGAACTGAAGGGACTACCCTAAAGATCAATAAAATAAAAATAAAAATATACCAACATGTGTATGTAATACTATGTATTTTACATTTGTATTTACCAAGGCACATTTTACAATCTACATCTCACCATTGCCTATTTCCTCCCCCAGTGACCTGTGTGATCATGCAGAAGAATGGAGCAGGCCTGCACACAGCCAGCTCCTGCTTCTGGGACAACACCACTGACGGTCAGTCAACTTCACAAATTTGTAGATAAGGAGCTAAGGATAGTTTTCATGCTAGGAAGAGTGGTCAAATGTTGTACATGTTTTACAACAGATCTTTTTAACCACGACAGGTGACCTGGAAATATAGTCTGTGATTATGACATATTTTCAGCACAATATAGAATGTAGATCTATATATAGCAGATACAGATATGGAAGATATAGCAGATAATGTTGATTTGTTTTTATTTCCTAGCTCCCTTAACCAACTGTAAACACATTAGGGACCGTACGATATTTATTGGGGGGGGAGGGCTGGTGCATTGGAAGTCTGATCAAAAATTTTTTTGATGGCCCTCCCCCCCATCTCAAAAAAATTTAACGTGACCCTCCCCCTCCACCTCAAAAAAATCAACATGGCCCTCCCCCCCGACAGGCAAAATCAAACGGGTAGAAAAGCAACCGATAAAATAATCTTAATCGACGTCAGGGCACAAGGGCGCCAGTGTTCTTGCCAGGATTTTTTCACAGCGTCGGGGCAGGGGTCCGGGGGCATGCTCCCCCGGGAAAATTTGGATTTTCAAACCCTCTAAAACAGAATTTCCTGCAATTTGAGAGGAAAATTATGCCCTTGAGATTGGATGCCGGTTGCCTTTTTTACTCCCGTTTTTCAGTAATCGACGTCTGCCCTCTCCCCCAAAATACGTTAAACTTTATAAGCTCGGGGAATCAGCAGTCCGTGATCTGGCCCGGGTATTATTTGTCCAGTCATGTCTATATGAAAATTTTGGGTTTTTGATGCTTCCAAACAGGGCTCTAGCCAGTGAGTTCGTCAGCCCATTGAAAAATCCTGCCAATTTTTTTCCGGCATTGAATAAAAAATGCCTACCTCGTGCGATCGATGTTGCGCCCTCCCGCATCAAATCAGTTTTTCCAGAGGATAGAATGACGGCGCCATCACACCTTGTGTTTTTTTCTTCTTTCTTTTTTCTATTTTGCCCGATGATTTTACTCAAATTTATCATTTATCGAATCGGTCGGGTTTTACAAGGCCGCGCCGTCATTTTCCAGGAGCGTGCGTTTGTTTCGTGCGACCTCAGGTAACCCCGTTTTCGGAGTGAAATCTTTGGCTCACCGCTGGAATTCTTTTGACATAGAGTAGAGTAGACCAAGAATGTTATACATTATACGAAGGAGGGTGATCTGCTGCGTCTTTGGCAGTGATCAGTGCCGGTTTAGCCTTGAAGGAGTAGCCAAAAGACGGCAACGTGTGTGCGATCGACAGTCCGTCTGGGGAGGGGGGCGTGCCGCGCCATGTGCTGTCGATCGGCGCTTGACAACAATATTGCGGCCCCTTTTCTGCCGCAAATTTTGTCCTTTTGAAACAAAAGAAATGTTGTAAATAAAAAATAAAGTGTATAGTTTTGGATTCTTCACATATTTACCGCGCACCGCTTTTGGAACTTAAATATTTGGGGAAACTCAGCCGAGCCGAGTGCGTCTTTCCAGAAAAAAATAAGTCCGTAGACGGAATGATGTATGCCTGGCGGGAACGCGGGTCCAGGGCAGCGCCACTTTGGGGGACCTAGGGGGGCGAAGCCCCCCCGGAAAAGCTTTGCATTTTAGGCTATTCAGAAGGCTTATTTTATCAGTTTTAGGGCCATGTCAAGATATCAAAACAAAAAATAGTATAAACAATTCTTTCAAAAAAATTAACATGGCCCTCCCCCCTATCGCAAAAAAAATTAACATGGCCCTCCCCCCACCTCAAAAAAAATTAACATGGCCCTCCCCCCCTAATGCACCAGCCCTCCCCCCCTGATAAATATCGTACAGTCCCTTACAGAGTTGCATTTTGCAGTTACATGTAAATATTACCTAATATTGCCGTCCATGACACGGAGAGCATTGCTAGGCTATTTAGTGACATTACCATAACAGGTTTGTTTCTCTGTCTCTCTCTCTGCAGGTAGCTGCACGGTGAGGTGGGAAAACAAGACCATGTACTGTATCGTCAGTGTTTTCGGTCTGGCCATCTGAGCTGACCCAACCCTCAACATTCTACAGCTTCCACACATAACCAATGATCAATGACAGAGTTTAGAGCATCTGTACAGAATTTCTGTGTCAAATGCTTGTCAGAGATTGCTGCTACCAGATTGTCACATCATTGTGCTTCAACTGGCCTAGTTAGCATTCCTGACTGTATGATGATTTCAATATATCAATTTTTATTCATTAGTATATGGACGATGTTAGCCTGCCATTTATATAATTGTATTCCTTAATAAGTACTACTGGTGATGTGTTTATTTACGTACTACTGCTATTATTACATGTACAAATAGAGGTCAAGAACAAGTTCACAAAATTGTGTTTTATATGGCTAATTCAAAGAATGTATTCTCCACCTATTAATACTAGCATTAAAGTTATCTATTATAAGATGTTGATATCCCTGTAGTTCAGTTTTGCATTATTTGTTCCACAGTTCTCTTTAAGCAACAACTTGTTTTGCTATGTACTTATTACATACATAACGCTACCAGTCTTTATCAAAGGCTATCCTTGCTCTTTCAAGTTTCAAAATGATGTGAGTGCCTTTCTCATTGTTATTAGGCTAGCACAAACATTGACCATCAGTTCTGTATGCAGTGACTAAACAAATGCTGTTGTCACTTTCGTCTGGAAAACATATGAAAAGATCAATTGACTGTTTGCTGAAAAGTGTTACTAGTATCCCAATTGTCACATTATATCCACAGTACATGACAAGTAGTTGTGCTTTTTTTAAACGTGTGACTATAAGTTGACATAGCATTGCATCATAGCTGTCCAACTTTCTGTGTGCAGTGTCAGGACATAACATGCCTTACACATGTGCAGGTCCTGTTCTAGCATTAGCCAATGCATTGTACACTGCCTACATGTATCTGCCCCACTACTACTTTCTGTTCAATAGCAAATTTTTCTAGTTCATATGCTTTGTTCTTCCTTGGTACCAGTCATCACTTTACAGTTATTGGTGTTTTTTGCACTAAAAGAATGTAATCCACTTTTAGCTCGTGTTGAACTGTGATGTTTCTTCACTATCTGGAAAAATAATTTTTGGGGCAAGATTCTTTTGCAAATGTGTTGTTCCTTTCACAGTATTTCCATGTTGTTTGCTCTTGGTTTCTGTATATATAACATAGTGATGAAGTGTAGATGCCAGCTAATAATGGTTCCAATAAAAACTTTAAAACTGCACTGCATCTTATTTTTATCAATTTTACCTGCAACATACTAGTACATGGTGTATACTTCTCTAGTTTTGTTCATTGCTCGTGCTGTGAAAAATGTGACTGCAGCCTCTACCCCTGCCAATTACCATCCTCACAATAATGTACAGAACAGTGAACAAGTCCTCAAGAACACCACATTTTGAAGCCTGTTCAGAGGCATGTCGTGGAAGCTACCGTTACAAGTAAGAACCTTCCACAGCCCTTGCAGAAAATTTCAAACTTCATAATTTCCATGCCCAGTCACAGATTAGAATTCCTTGTCCGGCCCAGAAGTGGAAGTTCCCAAAGATAAGCTGTTGAAAGCCAGAAACCTACTCACCTTACCATACATCACGAAATACCTGTCCTTGGTCCTGAATTTCGTTCACCGTTGAAAAAGTATGCCTAACTACAGTGCAGATCGTTTGTATGCTTATGAATTAGAACGCAGTTGTAGCTGAACACACTTCACGTACATGCAAAGAAATCCCGTGGCGCCAGGTGCAGCCGACCACAACTTTCCTGTAAATCTCAATAAATGAATAAATACCGTCCACATAATACTACGCAGGTCTGTCCTTGGTGCTGAAGATGCGACAAGTAGTAGAAATATTCAGTCTCTTGTTTCTGCCGATACGCAGCACAAATACAAGGTGTTCTAGAATATTTTGTTTCTGTCCGTTACTAAGCCACCAGCTGTAACCTTCTGCTTTAGAACATCAAAATCGATGGAACGTTGGCGTTGGCGTTACCAAGGAAACAGGCATGGTTGCGAGACCCTAACAAAGTCCAAGCTCTTGGTGAGGACAAGGCCGTCAGCCACCTTTCATTTCGGTGAGAAAATTACTTTGCTACCACTTATTTGTGCTAGAAATTTATCCGATTTGATTCATTCTTACAATAGACCCTGACTCCCAGCAAAGCTTGTTTTGATTAACGTTAACGATTACTTTGCAAAACAGGTGAAAAGGTTCATTGTTATAATACAAAGACTGTATTAGGTGTAATATTGTGACTTTCTATTTCGGTACTAACCATAACGTGGATGACTGTTCCCCCAAACCCACCAAAGTTGTCTGTTATGATTGCTCCTTTATTTAGGTGTCTTATCCATGGCAAAGTTATGATACAGCAATTACGTGCTCTTTGATTTCCACTAATCAAGATAGAATTTACTCATTTAATGATGACATTGAATGTCTCTGGTCGTATCGTTATTTTTGCGTGTAAACTTCTGTATAAAAACTTAAATGCCGTAAATAGTGTCTCAATTATTGTTTTTCCGACATGCCAGGCTGCTGATGTCCAGGTTGACAGCTGTACACCATGAGTGACTACGACGACTGGAGTAGTGATGAGAGTAGCGACGATGAGGTGGAGTCCAACAGACTCGGGAAACTGATGTCCGCGGAGGAGTACAAGGCCTTCGTCAATGAAGTGACTCTGGAGAATGACTTCTTCGGTAAAGTCACAGAAGCCTTGTTTTCTCTGTGTCCTTGTGAGATTTTATCTAATTAAAGGAAGTTGATTTAGAACGTTGGAATATTATCAGTCATATTTGTTGAACACAAATTGTTGTGTTTTGTGTGTGTTGTAAATTTCTTGCATGTAGCTCAAATCTTTTAATATGATTGAAACATTTAATTAACCGGTTGTGTGCTAATCCATCTGCAAGTTTCTGTATCATTTTAACGAGATTCTCACCAGACACTATCTAAAATATACGTTTATATACGATCATATTCTGATGTGTTTACGTTTTGAACTGCAGAAATCACTGCCGACGGAAAGGAGCTCGACCTGGTGACTCTGGGGTTGTCCTCCACGTGTCTGGTCATCGGGCAGGACAACTGCGACATCTACAGCGGGGACAGGCGGGTGTGCAGCGGCCCGGACCCCAGCAGCCCGTACGTCGGCACCTTCGAGCTGAAGAGGATCCTGTTCCTGGAGCAGGTTCGCCTGACCGTGCACGAGGCGTGGAGGTCCCAGATCAAACTGGAGCTGCCCAACGGGAAGAACTACTACTATCAGGTGCGACAGGTTTTCGGTTAGCCTCCTTTGCAGACTTCGAGCCGGGCTTTTATTTTTAGGGTGGGGTGGGGAGTCGCGATTTTAAACGTTGCCTTCGAGGCGGGGCAAAACCCCCTTCCACGGCAAACTCCCTTCCGCGGCAAACTTTCCCGGCATAACGGTGCACACACCAGTTCTTCCGCGACCGGGGTCCGTGGTAGTCCCAACTTATTTCGGAGTAAGGGGATTTTAGCATCCGTTTTGTGCCCAGTTACACAGTGTAAAATTAGCGTAGCGGATCCAAATCGCTGGTAGTATAAAATTCGACCCCTATATGCCGTTTTCGGTAAGTTTTTGTCGCCGAATCTTGGCTTCCGGGTATCGCTCCGAGGCCGCAAACAGTGAAGGGGCCGGAGCCGCTTGAGCGATGACGTCACCGCCATGGGCTTTCGACATGCATTAGAATATTCATTATTATGAGATTTGTAGTACTAGAATTTTCTTGTAAATAAGATATGTTAGACCATATGGTACATGCTTACTTTCTGTATAGGCGTAGTTCCCGGGAAAATTTTTTTTTTTAAATTTTTTTTTTTTAAATGCGGCATCGTTGAAAAAAGTCTCTTAACTATAGGTTTCAATGGGGGCGAGAAACTGGTGTGTGCCCCCATAAGAGAACCTAGCCAAAGTTGAAAATCGCGAACTAGCGAAGTCTGCGAAGAAGACTATGTTTCGGTAGTAATGTTAGCGTGAGAATGAATTAGATTGCCCCCCTTCAACACACTTCAAGCGAGATTGGACAAGCATGTCGAAAGACTTCTAGTGATATACGATATACACTTACAGGCTGGGGTCAATCCACACCGATTAGAAATTAACGTTACATTGAATTGAACTTGAATTGAACTGGAAGCAAGCTAGAATTCAACTGACCAAAGAAGTATACCTTACCCTACTCAGGATAAGATTGTACTAATAATGCGCTAGGTTTCCTAACTCGTCTAAAAGGCTTAGGTATCAAACTGACACCTTCCGAAAGTTAACCACAATTTGTAAACAACACGGCGATGCATGCGCATTGTGGTTAGTGTAACATAGATGCGTAACATGTCTTGTTGTAACCTGTACTTAGCCCGGTGTAGCAAAAATGTGCAATAAAGGTCTTCCTTCCTTTAAACCTTAATCTCTGAACCCTCTAGCTCCATCAGGAAATGGCTCACTTCCTGGTGTGGAAGAGATGGCAGGACCGCTTGTCTGCGCTAGAGACAGACTTCCCCGCGTACCGTGCGGAGTACATCAGGATAAAGAGACAAGGGACGAGAGAGCGGAGGGAGGAGACATGGAAGTCCAGACACAGGTGGGACAGATTCGCTCTGAAAGGCATGGGAAATTTGAAAGTGAATAAAACATCGGTTTGGACCTATGAACATGAATCTTTGAGTACAGTCTTGATATACAATAGCCAGCAATAGACGCCCCACTATATATTGTCAGTCTCTCTATACAGACTGTGACATAAAACTACGCATTACACAAAAAAGGTTTCAAAACAAAAACATAAGAAAGAAAAAATACAGGTAGTCCACTCATGTTCAGTTCAGTTCTATCATATAACGTAGCATAAATAGTAGCTTAAGACCACTTATGAATGATTTTATCTTTATTCTCGTTTCGAACCGCTTGTAAATAATGGACTGGTATCGTCACCCAGGTCACATAGCAATGGCAGTGGGGAAGGCCACGGCACAGACGAGGATGAACGCACTGCAGGCACGAGGAGGATAACCTCAGCTGAACTTTATGCCGAGGTTTCCAACCCAAACGTTCGCTCTGACGTCATCACGTCTGGGCTGGGGACCAATCAGGATTCATTACATCTGGAGATGGATGAACCTGCCGCCTACAGCACGCCGATGAGTTCTTTCACCAACGTCACTTTAAGAAGTGAGAGTTCCGACGGTCTAGATGAAAGTGATGACGATGTCAAAGATTGGCACCTGTCGGCGTCAAGCGACGACGACAGCGACATCTCGCTGGGCCCGTCGGACCAAGACCTCGGGCGTCTGCCTCCGAAGTATCTCACGCTCCGCGTCCGGTCGCTTTTCGAGAAGACCAACGTGGAATTTCACAGGCACGGAGACACCAGACTGTGCCGGGCAGCGTCTCTCGGCGGGATCTCCGAGTATGATGGCGACGAGACCTGGTCTGATCTCGCCGGCGCGACGCGGTCCTCCCTTCTCCGCTACGCGTCCTTACCGGACATGCTGGAGGGCCAGGCGGGGTTTCTGTGGCAGCGGTCCCGTGTGGTGGTGAGGGAGATGACGGTGGACGGGCACCACGTGGAAATGACGCCAGAGGAGGTACGATAGGATAAGCCTCCTTCGTAGATCCGTTAGGGATTAAAAAAAAGGCTGCTTGTGGAGTTTGGCTGCCACAGTGTTTCATTGGCCAGACGCAGTTAGTCTGTGGTATCTAAATTCGGGTACATTCAAATGCTGTAAAATCAATCCTTTCATTTTCTGAACAAAAGCAGTAGCTTTGCAGGGGGATATATGACTTCCCACTGACTGACTGTCCTGGCCAGTTGTTCACCTATCTTTTCTGAATTCTACTCTCAGTACCACCGCGTACCGTAGGATAGCCTAGGTGCCATCCGGATAGTAGTTCGCTCCGACGTTAAGTTCGCTTCTCGCTCTGACATTTGTCATACACTATATACAGTCACTTCTCTGCTGTAGCAGAAGCGAACATAGGAGCAAAATACTACTGTTAACAGCCGAACAAAGAAATAAATAGATAAACTACTACCCGGATGGTACCAAGGCTAACCGTCGGAAGGGCTGATGGAGGTTACACTCGCGATATCTATCGTGTTTCCCCCTCCTACAGGTGTCCCTGTTACGTGAGGTCATGACACTGAGGAAGACCCCGGCAGACCTGGACATCCTGGTCATCACGGACTTCACGTCAGGCCAGACTGGTCAGGTGGTCAGGGTCACCAGGAGCGTCGGAAAGTACGCTGGTCATTCCTTTTCTTAACGAGTTTGTTCAGAGTTAGGTCATTAGATTACTTCAAGACAATGATATAAGAAGTTGAAAATAATACAAGGAGATAGCAGTGGACATTTGATTAATTTGAAGGATGATAAGTTGTAGACAGGAGGGAAACAGTTGTCGTCGAGAGAGTTCCATAGTTAAGCAGTCCCCCCATGGAAGTACCGGTACAAAAAGGAATGGGATGCAACGTTTCTCTCGTAGAAGATAGGGTCTGCCATCATGATAACATGAGCTGGGTGCCTTGTTTTACCATTTGACGCGTTTCTGAGAAAGTCCAGTTGGACCAATAAAACGCCCCATGGAAAAGTTGTGCACGGCGGCGACAGGTTAATGAACCGCAGCGGCGCGATCCTACTTCCGAGTATGCGAGTGGACATTACAGAATACCTGATGACTTCCTAGAATTCATGGACATCGGACATATTATATACTATGAGGCTAGTCCCTTAGATGTACTGATATCGCTGCATAACCTTGTCATACAGCCTCGGTCGACATCTGGAGAACGTGACGTTCCTCAACACGCCATCTAGCGGACAGGAGGAGAAACGCCCACCCCAAAATCAAACAAAGGAAGATTTTTCCATCGATGACGTGTTTCAAAAATACATCTCGCAGCATCCAGAGATTAGCCCCACAAAAAGTAAGGTGTAGCGTCATTGCTTTTGGTTACAACAATGAGCTTTTAAATTGATTGATTACACTTACAAAATACATTTTAAAGACATTTCAAACTTTGCATTTTGGCATATCTTAAAACATGGATGTCTAACCTTCATCGTCGTATTTCGTAGCCTCCATATAGCAGGCTCTCTATGGCCTTTTTGGCACTTTTGCT
>NC_049987.1:7328304-7335935 GCF_000003815.2 Branchiostoma floridae | reverse complement strand
CAAGGCGGCCAGCAAGCAGCGACCCAGACCAAAAAGAAAAGTCCAGCAAAAGTGCCAAAAAAAGGCCATAGAGAGCCTGCTATGGAGGCTAGTATTTCGGACTTTGGTTTGAGAACAGCACAACAGTTCTGAAATATCAGCACGGCAAATTTGCGGTGATGTTAGAAATGTAACGTTATGATTTCATACATAATTAAGTTGAGTGACTGCAGACGTTTAAACAATATTTATTGTTCAATTTTTCAGAAAAGACTGATCGCCGTAAGAGTGTTGCCGCTGCTTTCAACAGTATTTTTCACAGTCCCAAGGCCCAATCACCCTCTCCTAAAAAGAGAGGTCATAATCATCAAGACAGAAACTCAAAGGAAGGCTCTGGAGAAAAGACACCTTCCTGTTTGAGCCCGTCGCCCATGTCACCCAAGAAGGGGAGAAGAAAATCCGTGGCACAAACCCTGGCTAAACCATTTGTAAAACTGAAGAAATCTGGCTCCAAACTGAAACACAGGAAGAACACGTCATTGTCTGAAGTTTCAGAGGAAATGCCCCATGCAGAAGCTGGCGAACAGACTTCAGACCTCCTCAACAACACACAGGTGAGAAACTCTTTACAACTAGTTCGTCTGCAAATTTGATAACATGATATCAAGACAAGAATGGGTAAAGTAAATCATGAACTTTATTGCCCAAAGCGCATTGTCGATAACATTACAACACTATATGCAACAGTTTTAGTCGTTCACAAACTTGCCAATTACTACAACCTACCGTCATTTGTAATCATCAGAGAAAGCTATAGCCTTATAATTTACTTTTCTGTGCAAGTTTCCTTGACATCGTTAAATGACACATTAAATGTGTTTTCTTAACGATGATAATGGATTGTATGCGTCAAATGATCAGTACCTGGCAGTGCCTTGTGCCTTGACTATATTCCCTGTTATACAGCCAATTCTTATTCATGCGTGATATATATATATATACATAAGAGCTGATGAGAAGGTGCTACAGTATAAGTCTTACAAGTACAGTGAAACCTGTCTATAGGGGTCACTCAAGGGACTGACCAAATTTGGCCCCTATGGGCAGGTGGCCCCTATAGGCAGTATAGCCAAAAAGGTACATTTCACCACAAGCAATAAGTGACAAGGCATTCAGCTTCCACTGAGATACTGAGTATTTATTGACATATTATTAAGGTTATACATTTAAACTAAATATGAGTTTAAAACAAACAGTTTAATCAAATAGATTTGTATTACTACTACTGCTCCCTTATTTCTGTATAGTTAAAATGTCATTAGCTATGAACAGAGAAGACAGTGTACTATTATTAGACATTAACACCAAGGAGGTTATATTCAGAATATAACCTCCTTGTTAACACTAATCTGAGTTCGACCGACACCTGCTCCGAAATCAGCCGCTAGTTGACGGGGGGACTTGCCGTTCTCGGAACGCCGAATGACCAACGTCAATGCGTGTCCCTCGGGAGTCGAAGCCTTCGACATCGTATTTCTGAGTCAAAACTGACAGACATTTGCTTGGTTCTCTTGTCTTTTATACAGTTAGAATTGTCTGAACACGAAGTCAGCGCCTCCATTTTCCTTTGTTCCTCGATCTGACTTTTCTGGGTAGCTTGGGTCACAGCGCGCGTCTTCGGCAACTTTGCCAATCGAATAGACAAATCGTGTAAATTCCGCTAGTTGCCGGCAAAAATTAGACGTTCAATCACTGCTGATTACAAGTTCATAATCATTTCTAAACATCAAAACGCCACAAAAACTTTCACTTGTTCAGGAAGGCTCGGCTTGACTTGTCTGCATGCGCCATTATGCCAAGGTGGTCACGTCGAAATAAAACTGTCGCTACGTAGGCTTATTTCTTTGACAAAAATCCAACTTCGTCTAGTTCTTACATAAATAACGTTGATTTAATTGATTCTTATCGTTTTTATACCATAATCACCGTATTTTGTGCAATAAATCAGAATTCTTGTTGCCACATTTTACCTTGGCATAAATGGAGTCGTCCACTGACCCCTATTGACCTTGTTTATCTTCTGAGGCGGCGCCATCTTGGAAAATTTACGCAAATACAATTCCGATATTTTTGGCCCGCGGAATACGAAAATTAGACCAGCGTACATGGATTTCAAGAGCCTATAACATCAGATACATGAACGAACGGTCTACTTGTAAAATCTGTCCATATATTCTTTCAGTCTGCACAGAAATGACGATGTAGAGAAGGGTAGAGTGCAAAGAGTCTGAGACGAGAAAAACGCCAACAACACGTTGGTGGAAAAACTTCGCATAAAATCACATAATTTTGTAAAATGTTTCTTTATTCAATGTTTCCTTCGTAAATCGTCCAAGTTGAGCCTACATTTTGCTGATGTAGTGCAGAAATTGAAAAAAAGTGAACCCCGCGTGGGTTTAGCGCGGCGTAACGCGGCCGACCAGTCGCGCCGGTGACCGCTATCGGCAGTGTTGGCATAGCGGCCGGACTGAAAATCGGCTGGCCGCGACCGCATTCGACAGGTGACCGCTATGGACTATTTCTTAATGCTTAGGTCAATGGGAAAAATCCAAGGGACCGGCAAAAAGTGACCGCAATGGCCAGGTGGCCCCTATACTCAGGTGACCCCTAAGGCAGGTTTCACTGTAGTTACTTCTCTTTTTTGGTGTAGCCCTATTAACCACCCACCCACCCACCCACTCACTCACTCACTCACTCACTCACTCACTCACTCACTCACTCACTCACTCACTCACTCACTCACCCACTCACTCACTCATACACCCACCCACCCACTCACTCACTCACTCACTCACTCACTCACTCACTCACTCACTCACTCACCCACTCACTCACTCATACACCCACCCACCCACCACCCACTCACTCACTCACTCACTCACTCACTCACTACCTTACGGCTGACACAGCTGAGAAGTCTAAATTCCAAAAGATATTTTACCTCAGAAAACTCTAGAAAATCACACTACGAATGGTTGACACGCATTGAACTCGCGAGTTTCACGGCGAAATAAACCATGCCCGCGAACGCCTGCACAGTCATGATTGCGTACACAGAAGTCTCGATGATAGCAAGAATATCATTGTAAGGGTTTGGGTCGGGAACATGATTGGGTAACAAAATAAAGACTTTAGTACTAGTGGTTTTAAATGCCCATTTGATGTTACTATTGCGGTCAGAAGTGAAGGAATCTTGCAAGGTTATGGTAACGTTAGACACGTAAGGACCCGCTTTTATGGGATTTGAGGGGATCAGAGAGTGGTTGTATGACGATACATTTCTGCTTGTGATACTGATAGTAGTGTCAGCAGGCTCTGTCGTTATTGTTGCCGCTCTAGTAGACATCGTCGTTGCTTCTGCTGCAACACCGAGTCCGGCAAACATTTCACTCGTTTCATTTTCGCATACCTGGCCACTCGATTCCCTCATGAGACAACATTTTGAGACTATTCCTTCTATCCAGGGTACATCTAACTTTTCCCCCTGCAAGGCTTCGGGCCCTGCACAAGTCATTCTATCCCTGTCTGGTATGGCGCCGACGGTCTTCAGGCTTTTCAGGAAGGGGGTTAGCTCACAGTCGCAGCACCAGGGGTTTTCACCCAGCCAGATTTTCATGGTCGATATTGAGTCGATCTCGGGAAAGGCGTGGGCGGTCTGTAGGCGGATAAAAACAGGACGGCGTTACGACTGACTAGATAAATGTCTGAAGATGATATCTGTCCATCAGTGAAATTTGATGACAAAAAATTTGCAATTTACAGTCTACTTTTAGAGAAAGGCCGCGGGAATACAAAGACAAGAAAGAAGGTATTCATCAAAGTGCTCATGGCCTCCGGTGCTACAAATTGTATTCATTTGTCTGCGCCCTCCTCAACGATATGTTAGGTGTGGTCGTCACTTCAGATGAACGATGATATGTACATGTAAAACGTCGGGTGCTTACGGCCGTTGCCATTACACTTTGACTAACAAACGTGTATAACAAATTCTTTCTCCTCTTTTGTGTTGTTTAAATTGTTTACTTTCAGCATTGGTATCTGCGAACTGAATAGATAAGACTAACTAAATTAAACAGTACCTATCCTCCAAAGAAACTACTAAGACATGCTGTAGGACTAACGCTTTTTAGATCCACCTCCGTAAAGCTAAGGTACGTTCAAAGTCTACGTGCCAAAAGGTGGACAATCTTTTGGATCCGTACGTGGTAAGTACCGCCTCCCGTACAACTCGTAGGGAATCAGACGGATTTTGGAGCACGCAGACCGCCGTAGAACTTAACGTGCAGGCAAAACTTTGTGTGCCATCGGGCTGCGGATTCGTCTCCCGTACGTGCCAGTACTGGCGACGCGCCTGCCCTGTACAGCCTGAACGTTTCCAGAAATACGTGGCGGTCTCCCCCAAAAAACGTACGGACAAATTGCACATACGGCGGGTTGTACCCTTAGCTTTTAATAAGGGTATGAAAACAGACCAGATAGTAGGTAACGTTATATCGACATACCTGTATGTTGTTCCGGCTCAAGTCAAACTTCTGTAGATTTCTTGCCGATGTCCTCTGTACAGCCGACCAGGGTACCTCGGTCAGTCTGTTGTCACGAAAGTTGATGGTATTAATGTCTACGATCCAGAGAAAAGCACTGTCGGACACGAACTTGATCATATTGCTTTGGAGACACAGTTTCCTTAGCCGCCGCAGCCCCCTCAAAGTCTGGTCTGTCACCGAAGTTAAGTTGTTTCTGGACAGGTCCAGTCCCCAGAGATTGGTCAGTCGGTCGAACGCATTGTCCTCTATGTAGAGTATCCGGTTATTGGAAAGGTTCAGTTGGGAGAGTTTTGGAGGCATGTTCACGAACGCCGCCCTAGGTAGCTGTGTGATTTCGTTGTCCTGCAATTGGATCATGCTTACTTTCGGTGGAAATCGGCTGGGGACGGAAGCCAATTGTTTGTCGTCACACATGGCTACTAGGATATTCTCGTCGCACCCGCTGCAACTCGTCTCACACGGTGGTGCCAAGGGGATAGGGGCGCAGTTTGGAACTACCGCGGCGGCTAGTACAAAAATCCACAGCATTGTTATTGCGGGATGGGAGAACCGCAGCCAACACGGCTTCTTGTGCCGGCACGTACACTGGCGCCCACGAGCTTTGCAGTTTCTGCAAACTCATCAACGTCTGATGCATCTTCTGATGAATATATATTTCGTTTCCAGTCTAATATTTCACAAGTCGCGCTGCAGCTCGTCTCACACGGTGGTGCCAGGGGGGTAGGGGCGCAGTTTGGAACTACCGCGGCGGCTAGTACAAAAATCCATAGCATTGTTATTGCGGGATGGGAGAACCGCGGCAACACAGCTTCTTGTGCCGGCACGCACACTGGCGCCCACGAGCTTTACAGTTTCTGCAAACTCTTCAACGTCTGGTGAAAATTCTGATGAATATTTATTTCTTTTCCAGTCTAATCTTTCACAAGTCGCGCTGTCGTAAATACTGAAGTAACTTTAACGTACTACTTAGTACTTTCAGTGATGGGAACCTGTTAAGCAAAACAATAATTCAGAGCAATTTTGTTTTCAAAAACACTTTTCATTTTTTGCAAATTCATCATCGTCTGATGCAAATCCTGATGAATATACATTTCTTTTCCAGCCTAATCGATCACACATCGCGCCGTCGTAAATACTGAATAAACATTAATTCAGGGAAATTTTGTTTATCTGAAAGTGATAGGTACGCTTACGTCCACACAAAAATTGTAGCCTTCTGATAACAGTACTGATGCAAACCCATAATCACATTGCAGAGATACAAATGAAGGTAACACTGAGAGTACCTTAAATCTAGCCTGGAATCCAGCCATGTTATGCTTTGGTCGCTCCCCTGAGGTACACTTCCTGGCAGGAAGCGGAGCGACCAAAGCACAATACGGCTGGATTCCAGGCTTCCTTAAATCATGTCCAAGAAGAGAAACCTGGAAAAAATCGTGTATTTAAATTTTGATAGCCAACCCTGTGCCCAATTAGTCCAGTACGATAAATGCTAGCTGGATGTCTCTCGATCATTTCAGGTGGGGCATCATGGTTCATTGGCCCTTAATGCAAATTTATGGAAATTCAGCAATTATGTCCCAAATTAAAGGTTACGCAGCATAACGTGTGTAATAGTAACTTGTCCAAGTGACTTGGAGAGAGTCAAAAGCAGCAGGTGCTAACATTCCATGATGTTAGAATAACCATGCACAGGATGTACTACATTACGTACAGTGCAATAGAAAATCTCACTTAGTAGACGTGATCTATACCTGACAAACATTCACGTTCCACGACATATCGTGATTTTTATTTACTCAACACATCAGAACATCTGTCTACGTACTAAAATCTGTATTTGTTGTACGTATTTATGTAGACATCACTACCATCGGTAGATGAGGATGAGGACAGCGCTATCATCTGTCTGGTGGAAGAGGTGAAGGAGAGCATGGAAAACGTCCGCCGTATCATGTCAACTGTGTCATTCGGCAAATGTCGACAGAGCACATCCTCGTCCAGAATGAGCCATGCACAGGTGAGAGAACTGTTTAAAGGCACACAAGCAACACGTACTTCTAAGTGCGTTTGTGGCTCCGGAGTTGTTGAAGGACTAATGTTAAACACGTTTTTATGATGAGGTGAGGATATGGAAAGCGTTTAGAAGGAGGAGAGCGTTTTATGAAACAGTGCTGTCTGTCCAGAGAAAGAATTAAATAAACAAAAATTACGTAAACAGAGACGTTATTTTCTCAGTAATTTAGATGCCTACCCGGGTAAAATGTGTTCTCAAATACTATCACTCCAGTCAATATCTGGGAGGGATATTTGTGTCTGGGCTTTGTAGCTGAGAAAAAATGTAAGTATTTTGCTTCATTTCCCCACTGCATGTCTGAACCCTAAAGCGCCTAGAGCGGAGAGATAAAACCTACACCCGTGCATGGCAAATTCAACCGTACGAGATCGCGCGAGAACTGGCGTTGATTGAACGAGACTTGCTGGTGAGGATCCTGGAGGCAGAGTTGGTGGACTGCGTCTGGACTGGGCACGACAAAGTGGGTCAAAGGACACGAAAACTCAATAAACTTAGCGAGATGTTTGATCACTTGATGTATATGAAGGTTGTTGTTCATAGAATGTCAATAGATTTCCATTAGAACGCATTTCAGCACCAAGGGCAGAGATAACAACTTAATGTAACAAGCGATTTCAGCACCAAGGACAGGTGTGATATTTTCGTAAATTTTGGTCCACGCTGATGGAAACGTTGATAAACTTTGAAAACGAACAATTGAACAAGTTATTTGAATGAACACATGTACATGAGTTTCAAGTTCCCAGAACTATGTAAAAATTAGTACATATTACGTGCAGGAAAAGAGAGCCCCGAACATCACAAAGATGGTGGCATTTTTTGAGCGGCTGGTTCACCTGGTGGGGTCAGAGGTCATGCACGAAGAGACCCCAGAGAGCAGGGCGAACGTCATCGCGGGATTCATCACCGTGAGTGGGACTGTAGTTCTTTTAGATTGACCAGAAGGATCTTGGAGATGTAAATGTTTTTGG
>NC_049987.1:7325582-7328204 GCF_000003815.2 Branchiostoma floridae | reverse complement strand
ACAGTCTTTCTTCCTTCTTTGCTATTGCTCAGTCGTATAAATGCCAAATTTAAGACTTGGGGGCTATGCATACAGTTATAGACTAGCATCCGATCATAACTAACCTCTTTGTTTGGCAGTTTTTATTTTGTAAATTCAGCACCACTGTGAAAGCGAAGTTCTTCCTGTCTTACAGGTAGCGGACCACTGCCGGGTGATGCGGAACTTTGAGTCGCTGCGGGCAGTGTTGGCAGGATTACAAGTACTCCCCGTGTTCCGCATGGAGAAAACCTGGGACGTCCTCAGGACACAACACATAGATCAGTACAGGTACTCAAGTATGCATTACAAGGTCATGTAAAAGGTTTATATATATATATATATATATATATATATATATATATATATATATATATATATATATATATATATATATAACGCTTATCTGATAGACTAACTATGCTTAACTATGACTAAGTCCTCAAACTGGCGACGTGCACATTGTTTGAGCCCATGGATTGGGCACGCCGTTGACGACTGTAAGGCTGCCGCTGACGGAGAACGCGGGGTAGACCGGCTCGGTGAACAGGCAGTCTTTAAACACGTGGATGAGCCTCCCGGTCTGTGCGTCGCTCAGGGTGACCGCGCCCGCGTCGTGATCCAGGAGGACGCCGATGGTGCGGAAGACGCAGCCGAGGGTGAAGGACGCCCCGGTCGGACCGTGTAGAACCACGCCTATGTTGTCGCGGTTGCAGATGCACAGCGCCCAGGACTGCAGGGTAGACCCAACGTGCTGGTCCCGGGGAGACCAGCGGTGGGCCACACCCACCGTGCACCAGTTGTCGTCCACAGCCACCTGCCAGTAGTGCCTCCCCGACGCCACGCCTGTGTCGCCCAGAACCGAGAACTTCTGGTCAACGAAGCGGGAAGGTAGATCGGGGAGAAGGACGTCAGAAGAGGGCACGTAGGTGGCGCAGGTGTTGTTTTCGGACAGACGGAGCTGTCTGTGCGCTGTGTTCGGGTCCAGGGCGAACACGAAAGGCTTCGTGGTTAACTCCAGCTCGTGACTGGAGACGTTGGTCACTCCGTTCTTCGCGGTCACCACAAACCTGTAGCTAGAGTCGGAGTCCAGACCTCTCACAGTGCAGGAGAAGCCGTGAACGTTCTCTACCACCGTCCACACGTCTTCAGTTACCTCCGCGACGCTTTTTGTGTATCTGACGTCAAATATTACGCCGGCATCTTCCGTGGTCCACTGGAGCGACGCCGCGCACATGGTCGTCCAGCACCTGAGATGAGGTGTACACAGAACAGTCACAACAAGCAACGAACGAGTCACCTGCAATGTAGCACGTTCAGAATAACTAATCTTTGGAATTAATTCTGGCAGGCTAGAACTATGCGGTGGTTGGGAAGTGAATATTTACCTTTGGCAACCTTTACGTGGAACACAAACACACTAGGCGTTTCTGCTCCGGATTCTGCTCCGGAAGATAAACAAGGAGAGAAATTCCTCGTTCCACTTGATCTATGTTTGATATACACAAAAATTCCAGAGCAAAAATCTAGCAATAATGTATCAATTTTGAAAGGCCGTAAAAGTATACTAATAGGTTTTCCGTGGAAAACTATTGTAAAGAAATGCAGCATTAATTTACCTGTCCAGTAGAATGACTGGTGCCTTGGCGGAATGCCCAAAGTCTAGCTGGTGCAGCAGGTGTGCTGTGCAGCTGAAGTCCACGGACAGGTGCTCCACCTGCTGCCACACCGTGTCGTCCTTCAGCTCCGGCAGCTGTAAAGCTTTCTGTACGTACGTGTTGAGCGTCTTCCACGTCTGAAGGAACGCAGCGGCGTCTCTTTCCTTCAGAACCTCGGTCACGTACGTCACCAGGGCGCCCACCTTACGTTCGTTGTGTCGTGTGCTGTGCAGGAAAGCTTCTAGCGCTTCTTCTTCCGTGTCCTTGGCCTTGTCGACGCCAAGCTCCATGTCTGTCTCTCGCTGCTGAATGATTTCTACAAGCTTCGTACACTCCACCCTGACATTGGTTTTAAGCTGTGCCGCACGCTGGCTGATACCGTCTCTGAACGTTTCCATCTGTGTTAGCCCCTCCCTCATGGACGTCAGCTTTCCCTTCAGTTTCTCAAAGTCGTTGGTCAAGACGGCGAAGTTTTTCTCGAACACCTGGCCGAGATCTTCCATGTCGTGCTCCTTGTGTTTGCCAACCAGCTTGCAGAGAGAACACACGGGGGCCTCGTCTGTCAGACAAAACATGTTCAGACGCTCGTTCTTGTGGTCAGGACACGTCACCGCTCGGGGCTGTTCCGTCTTTGCCGTAGGTTCCACGAGCTCGTGCGAGGCGAGAGGGCCGCGCGGCGGGTGCATGGTCAACAGGCACTGCGCACAGTACGTCGCCCTGCACGTCACGCACGTTTTACAGGCCTCCATCGGGGTGCCTTCACAAAGCTGGCAAAGAAGTTTGGAAGGCGTGGCACCCTCGGCCATGGACAGGTAGCTGGTATCGTTCCACGATGTATTCCAGCATCATAGTATCGACGCAGCCCGTCCAGACCACGGTCGTCGATGGGCACGCGTTCCCGACATATGGGGCAGGGGAACCCGGCGGTGGTACCTTCCGCGGAAGG
>NC_049987.1:7317701-7325482 GCF_000003815.2 Branchiostoma floridae | reverse complement strand
CCCATATGATTATGTGAATGTGTTTAAATAGAAAAAAGGGGCATTTATTTGCTTGGTTAGATCTTGTGAAGCATTATGTCTTTGCTTGTAAATGTTACAATAAGCGATTTTAAATGTAACGTTACTTATTACTTATTGGAAATTTCGAAATTTTAAATGTACTTATTACTTATTGAAAATTTCGAAATTTTTCTAGTAGGTACAAGAAAATTTCGAAATTTTTCTATTAGGCACAGGAAAATTTGGAAAGTTTTCAAAAGAATTTCGAAATTTTCCCCAAAAAATTCGAAAAAAAAGTCAAAATTAGTTTGCTTGCTGCAAGCCTTGTAGTTGTGTTTTATCAAGATTTTGTGACATATGCATCCTCCACTAGGTTGTTTCTGGAGCTGTGTGATCTCATGAGTGAGGAGTCGAACCATCGTCTGTACCAGAAGGCCCTGAAGCATGCGCTGAAGGACTCAGCCTGTGTGCCACTCCTGGGGATATTCCTGCAGGTTACGGCTGCCATCAACACCATAGAGCACGTAGACCCGGGGCAGGTGACATCCAAGGAGCTGCGGTCTGTAAGGAGAGAACAACAGGCAAGCTTCAGGCTTTACTGTAAAATGTGGAGCATATGGCATTCCCTATACTGAGCCCCTTGAGTGGTTAACTGAATCTAGGCTCGACTGGCTAAAGGATAGGGCCTGGTGTATAAGTGTAAAGAAAGGGTCTAGTGCAATGTACAAGAAAATGTCTTATATAATCTTCAACCAATTGTTCTTCATTTCAACAGGCCAGGGAACGTGGAGTAACACTGACAGAACGAGAGCCAGCTGATGTGCTGGCAAGCATGACAGAGGAAGAAAAGAAGTTGGTCACCCAAGTGATCAGAAGATGGAAAGAGCAAAGGGCACTCAGACTAGAGAGAGATGCTCAAAGGAAACTCAATGCTGAAAGAAACTCGCATGAAATGCCAACAGAGGAGCCAAAAGGATGGTGGGAGAGAAGAAAATTAAACTTCAAGAGAAATTCCAAGAAAACTGTGTCAACGCAGCCTGAAGGAAAGAAATCTTGGATCGGATGGAATTCTGATAAAACAAGCTCAGAAGAAATTTCTGTCATAAAGGGAGTACCAAATGGGCAGAGAACAGGGGATGGGCATTCTTTCTTGAAGAAGAGCTTGTGGGGTCAGCTACTGCAGGACATGCCCACACAGGTAGGGGTCACCATTGTTGACAGTTCAAAAGCCAAAATGTCTTTTCCTCCAGAAATATTTGTAGACAGAGAAAACTTGCATTCATTGCAAGTTTCGAATGTTGTAATGGAAACATACAATGCTAGTGTATACACAAATATACCAGTAGATTGGTGCATCATAATTCATGTGCACTTAGAATATTCAAATTGCACTTTCATAATTTTCTATCATTTCCAGCACAGCACCTGGTCCTCCTCATTCCGCTCATGGGGCAAGGGCCACCATGAGGATCAGTCCATTCCCCCGACGGGGGTGTCATCTCACCATCACATCCTTGACTCCGACAAAAATCTGGACCATGAACTGGAGGTCGCCCACTATGATGACATTCATGACAATGACTTGGCAGTGTCAAGGTGATAGAATCCTCATGATTCTACAGTCTGAAACTTTCCCTTTCAAAATTGCAAAAAAATCTAAAGGTTCTGTAAACTGTTTCAATTTTGTAAACATATTTATTATTTCACAGTCAAACCATAACATGCCATATCTCAATGTCCAGATACAAGTCTGTTGATAGGAAGAGGGTAATGGCCTTTGCATTTGGTTCTGCTGACAGTGATGAGGACATCCCTGCTAACTTGGCACACAAGCCATTTGAGATGCTGCAGCAATATCAGGTATAGGGACGTCTTTCTCATCAAGATGTGCCTGTTTAAATAACTCTTAACATTCTGTCTTTAAGTACATGCCATGTTCTGTCCTTTAAGGACTGTCATTCATTTTTACATCTTTCTGTTTAGATTCAGCCACTGTTGCCCCTAAAATGGTGAAACCACCTGTTAAACATACAGTATGTTCTTTATCTACATGAATACAGGGAATAGAACCAAATGGTATTGTTGTAAAAGTCTGTTGATGTGACCAGTAGGATAATCTTATGTTTGGATCTACTCTTTTTATTCCCAATTCCTCTGTCACAACTCATAGCTTTCCCCCTCTTTTCTCTCAAGACGTAACTTATATGGTCTAGTACCTCTGGGATCTACCAACTCTTTATGTGTATAGGAAGGGTTCTACTTTACTATATAACATTAAAAGGCTTGAAACTGTTATCTTAAAAAGAGAGCTTAAACTTCCCATAGAGATCTTAATTTTCACTACAATGCCATATTGACAGTATTGCCATTGTGTTAGATGTCTGCCGTGCAGTACAGACATGACAGTGACCCCGAGGTGCGTGACTTCCTCCTGAGAGCAGACTACAACACAGAGACTGACAACTATCGACTGTCACACGAGAAAGAGCCATCCCACATCACGTCATGATAAATACCAGACCCTCAGTAACACTGGATCCATTTTACTTTATTTGTGTTGACATATATGAATATAATGTGATATATTGTATGGTACCATCATGAGACGTAGCTGAGAAATGCTTACACAGTGGCAAAATGCTGACATTGTGACTGCAACTAACATAGTTTTCTGCTCTGCTGTTTACTTATCGTTTTTACCTCTGTGACCTATTTTCAGAATTTCAAACATTATATTATCACATTAAATTATTTTCTTTCTCCAGTCAATGCCAAATGTGAGTACAGACTGTTCATTAAAACTGAACTGAACTGATCATATTACACAGCAAAAAGTGCATCTGACAGACTGAGTACAAAACTAGAACTAAGAAGTGTGCCAAGTGCCATAATCTGTTCCTGTAATAAATACACTTGTTCCCTGGACACCTCGGTGGTTGTTGACAAATAAAAAAAAAAAAATTAAACCCCTATTACCTAAACATGTACATGTGCATCCCTTTCTACCAGCCTGAGTACCATCTTCCTTAGTGACCGCTGGCTCAATCTTTTTGCTTGCTAACCACGGAGGATGGTATATATACTCAGGCTATCTCTATACTATCTAAGTGGCTTAGCTTTGTGATGGATGTCGAACACTCCAGCCCTTTGCCAACTTGGCCATACAAATTTGCCCCATTACACTGGTACCCTGGTCGAGTTGGCCCAACATCCTAACTATAACCCTAATCCTAGTAGAGCTGACAGGGTTTACGGAAAAGGCTGGCCTGTCTACCAGGGCTGTCTACCTGGGCTGGCTATCACGTCAGGCTATTTGGACCTACGAAAGCCCATTGTGACAAAAGCTGTTTTAGCAGTAGGGGTTGTTTGTGCTCAGCGAAGAAGCTGTGTCTGAAGGATCTGTGTGTTATTATGTGAATGAGCTGTGTGAAGTAGCAGTGTGTGAAGGAGCTGTTTGTGAAGCAGCTCGTGTGTGAAGGAGCATGTGTGTGAAGGGGCTGTGTGTGAAGCAGCTGTGTTTGAAGGAGCTGTGTTTGAAGGAGCTGTGTATGTTACATAACCCAGAGGTTCTGGGTTCGAATCAGTTGATATGTGTGTGTATTAGTGGTTCAAAACTTAAGTCCTATGGCCACACCTGGGGTAATTGCTGTCGTATTGAGGTCACCTTAGTTAGCACCGAATGGCAGCAGTTCCAGACCCTTGCACTTTAGCAACGCTTATTTTAAGCTCCTCACAATTCAATTGTCGATCCTAATGTATGGCGCAGAAGCCTGGACCCTGACAGCCACTAAAGAACGGCTTCTGGACGCCTTTGACCAACTAGCCACCAGTCTTAAGACTAATCCAATAAGTCGTGTTAACAGCCCTTCCCAAGGGCACAAGATCGGTGGCATATCAACTGATTTGAACCCAGAGCCTCTGGGTTATGTAACACACACAATAGCTTCACACATAGCTCCTTCATTGAGCACAAACAACCCCTACTGCTAAAACAGCTTTTGTCCCAATGGGCTTTCGTAGGTCCAAGTAGCCTGACGTGATAGCTAGCCCAGGTAGACAGCCCAGGTAGACAGCCCAGGTAGACAGGCCAGGCTTTTCCGTAAACCCGAGCTGACAAGGCTGTTGGGCTTAGTTGACTGGGCCTAGTCAGTAAAGGGACGAATTATCCTGATACCCTCTGTGTTTCTGCCAATAATGAAGTGAACCTATCTTGCCTATCCCAGTAACTTAAGCAACGTAGATGCCAAAGAGCTCCCTCAGCAAATTGGCAAAGGTCAATAATGTGGTGGTGACTTTTCCATCATGCTTTAGCCATCTTGTCCCTGTTGTGTGGCAGGTTGAAGTCCAGGTCTGGACCAATGGCAACGATGGCAAAGGGGTTGATTGACGTGTGACTTGCCTGTAATGGAAATGAGATTAAACACTGAAAATTTCCTGAAGCACTGTGTTCTAATCAAGTGACTTTGTGTCTTCATACTGTATTCTTTTTAAGAAATTATGCACATTTTAGACTTTTCAACATTCAAAAGGTGTTTCAAGTTGTTGCCAAAGTTGAAGGAGTATTTACATTTTACGTCCAAAAGATTTGACTGAGATTGACCCTTAATTGGGGCTGCGTATTATAATTTTTGTCTGTACTTTAATTGAGAAAATATGTTATGAAGGATTGCACCACTCAAAGCTGCAAGTTTTCATAAATTATTTCACCCATGAATGCTTTATCCTGGGCTGTCTCCAGCTTAAAATTGTTTTTCACCCCATGCACTTGTTGTTCAGGAGCTCATGTTCAACTTATCATCTTAATTTAAGCTTATCAGGGCTTACCAAAATCTAATTTTCATCAATTTTATGTCATGGAGCTGAAATGTTTTGGATGAAGGGGATGAATGTTTTTTCTGTCCCAACAAGCAAATTTCCTTCCAAGTTACTAACTTGAGTGTACATGTGGTGTCACATTGTCCTCATCTGTCCAAAAAAGCAAAATAGAAAAAAATTCCTTCTCAGAACAGAGAGGACAGCCCTGCACTGATCAGCTCATTCCTAATTATTTATGCCGCTGTTCCAACCTGGTAATGTTTGGCGATGTGCTCCCTGTCCACAGTCTCGGCCACCCCGGGGGTCTGGTAGATGTCTCTTGTGTAAGCCCACAGGTTAGGGTAGTCCATGATCCGCTTCTTGTTACACTAGGAAAGAAATTTGTCAACATGACTTCATTCTATTTCAATCTCATGGGACATTCAATACTCATTGATTATGCTCAACAGCAACATGTTGTATAACAGTTACTGTAGCATATCAATATTTTATTAGGTTCTGTGATAAGCCCAAGGTTAAGAAGGTGAAAAGGATCTAACAGAGATAAGAGGATGATAAATGAAGACATTTTTGTCACACTGTACAGGCAACAAAATGCTTGATAAATACACAATACTGTAATTCACTTTGTCTTCTCGGTACTTTCATGGTCTCAGAAAATTTAACTTGTTCACTGAACTAAATGTTCACGATGGCAGCAGGTGCGTATAGAAAAAGTCTGTGAATTATTTGTTATCTGTAATGATAACTTCACGTTACAGTTGTCACAGTGAAAACCGTGAACATAACAGTACAGTGAAAAAATCAGGAATTACAGTACATAACATTTAATGAATCAACTTCTTGCTTTTTAGTCATGCACGTGGTAGACATAAAAGATATGTTTTTCAATGGGAAGAGTTGCATTAGGAACATGCTTTAATACTACATGTACATGCTTAAATGCAGCATAGGAAATACTACCTTGAAGTGTCCCACGTAGACCAGATCAAACCGGATCAGGGTGGTGAAAAGCCGGATGTCAGCCAGGGTCAGCTGGTCACCAGCCAGGTACCTGGTCTTGGACAGGATGTCCTCCACCTGCAGCAGCATCAACAACAAGATCTTCAGAAATCAGACTGTGTATCATGAAAATTTTTGAACCTGTCAAATGTAAAGCCATGACCATCTTCCGTAACATGTGCTCAGTTAGGAGTCTTTTTGACAGAGATGAGATGAGATGCAAAGGAAGGGTTAAAGTTACTGTAACACATCTCCAATAATACAGTATAGGAGCAGGTCAAAAGCTTGGAGCTTTGAGGCGGGTTTCTCAATATTAGCCTTGGTACCATCCGATTTCTACTGGGCCTCCTTGAACTTAAAATAGAATAAAATCTAGGGCAGCAAGTGCAAGGAAGCCCTGGTTGGATGGTGCCCAGGCTAGGTTTCCCACAAGATCAATGCCAAAGGGAGAGCCACAGTGTACAAGGCCTAACTGCACAGCATCATGGACTATGCTTCACTGTGCTGGATGAGTGCCCCTATAATCAGCTAACCAAAGCTCCTAGACTCCATCCAGAGAAAAGCACTTTGCATCATTGCAAATGATCAAACCTCCTTGATAAGGGAGAACAGAAGCTTACCCGGTCCAGAGAAGCAAAGAGCTGTGTCACAGCTTTGTCATAGGCCTCCTGACTCCTGGCAAACCCTGACTTGTAGACACCATTGTTGATATCACTGTGAAAGTACATAATTATATTATATACACATGTAGGTATACATTAATAATTATACAGCATAATTATAATGCTGCTTAACTACAAAGAATGATTTTCATTCATATTCAACTCAAGCTGATATATTTCTTGACTCCTGAAAAAAATACAATTTTGGAATGTACTCAACTGACTCTGATAGGATGCAAAACTCTGCATGTAAAATTAATTAATGTGAACCTTTTTCACACCATGATCTATGTTGTGTGTTATTTGGACTTCATCTCTAGTCCTTGAACATGACAAAACTTGTTTAGGTAATAGGTAAGATGGAATTCTCACTTGTAAATCCACTCATTAACTGCGTCCACCTGTGCCTTCAGGTGTTCTGGGTACAGGTCCAGCTCCTTCTGTTCAACTGTAGCACAGAAGTCGTTAAATTCACTGTTGAACATCTGTGGAAGGAAAGAGGAAGATACAATTATATAAGCATTGAAGGAGGCAAAAGATGCCATTATGACCATACATGGAATCAACAACTGTTACTGTGCTAATACTTATTATCCACCTATATGGTCATTAATCATTAATATAGCCACTATACAAAATCATCATGATTAATTTACATGTACAGTAGAAACCAGTTAATTGCATAGCGGATTACCACATGCTTCTGTAATTGCATGGGATTAAAAAAATCCTAGCCCGGTGCTGTCCAGCTGGATAACTTTGCATTATTGCATAAGCTGGATGATTGCATGAAATACCCTGAAAAACTGAGTGCGCAATTACTTCAATCTACTGTATACCATAAGGATTGCAAATAACTATAAGTGGCATTGTCTGTACATGTATGATATATGGCAGATGAGGAGAGGGGGGGGGGCAGAGAATTGTACATTTACTACAGTAACTGTTTAATACATGTATTATATGAGAGATGCTTAAAAATCTGTTAATAAATTATTATATCTGTGTTACCTGGATGATCTCACTGGACTCATTAGTCACAATGGTGTTGTTCTTCTTGTCCCACAGCATTGGAACAGTGAAGCGCCCCTCATAATCTGCAAGCATGAATCATCAAACTCAATTTACATGTAAGCAATGTATATCGTATCTAGATACTGTATTAAAAAACTTGTCCTGTGTTACCAGATTGTTGACAATATTTCAAGGAAACTGGAGAAATATCTATCAGAAGAGGAGTACAAATCTACTTAAACAATATGATCTCCAAGCAGATTCCCGGTGCCATAAGATAGTATCAAA
>NC_049987.1:7311885-7317345 GCF_000003815.2 Branchiostoma floridae | reverse complement strand
TGGAATGCTAGGGGGAGGCGAACAAGTTATCGAAGCACTTGAATATTATCCGTTCCATATCTTTCAGTGACACATCCCTATCTTTGATTTTTCTCCTTGGACACCTTTGATACTATCTTATGGCACCGGGAATCTGCTTGGAGATTAAAACAACAGACTACTTTAACTTCATCAAAGTTGAAAGATTAGACTACTTTACTTTGGTTGAGCAGAATAATATTGGTGCAAATGAACATGAAATATTGCAGGGTAACTGGGGAGTCTGAAAACCAATTTTAAGTCTTGTACTGACATTCAACAAAAGCAATTAGCAGGTAAGCAAACAAACAATTTTACCTGGGTTTGCCTTGAAGTAGAGCTCACGAACATACTGGGCATTGAAGAGGGGGTCTGGTGAGCACTTTGCTTTCTGGAGGAAAACAATAAATAATTATATCATCAGCAGGTTTTTCATTTAGCAATCTACATTCACAACTCTTTAAATATACATTTTTACATGATCTGACCTTTGGGAACCTTTTTAGATACAAATACAATGAACTGCACAAAGAAGTAAATAGTACCTTATCAGTGAAGTTCCATCCATTCTCTCCCATCAGCCAGTCAACGACAGTATACGGAATGACATCCTCAATCCCCTTGAGTTTCCGAACAATGAGCGTTCGATGGGCCCAGGGACAGGCGAGGGACACGTACAGGTGGTACCTGTCTCGTTCTGCCTTAAACCCACTGGAGCCATCAGCTAAATGCAACATACATACACAGCAATGTTACATCAACAATGGTTAAAGTTAAAACTTAAAGTTAAAGTTGCCCTTGCATCTGTAACAGATGCTATTAAAGATGTGACGCCCATCTCCATTTCTGTAACCCTTAGGCCACACATTTGTGCAAGCCACTACAGCAGGGGGCTACGTAGTCTGGTGGTAGTGATGTGTGTTTAACTCTCATACTCATGAGTGCTGCGTGCTAAGCAGAGAAAGCAGCAGCAGCAGGTCCCATTTTTTAAGTCTTTGGTAATTGACTTGGCCAGAGATCGAACTCACCACATGTATCTACATGTAGTGAATGCCAGACGTACACTCTTCCCACTCCACTACGGTGGTTTTACCAGGCTAAACTGAGCTAGAATCAAAGAATTAAAAGAGATTACCTTTGACATGTACCCACCTGTGATCCAGTTCCTGAAAACTGCATCTTTTCTCAAGAATTCCCCCTTAGCGCCTATGTCAGATATGACAGTTGACATCTTCAGGTGAGGATTCCTTCCTTGGCTGATTCCTGGTTGGTTCTGAAACGACATACAGTCAGATTTTGATGCTGTGGACAAAGGAAAACCAATACCCTACAGACCAATGTGAAAATTGCAGATAGAATTTTAGTATTAGATATTTGTCTTATAAGTCTCTTCCAATATAGCATCCTTGATTATAATTATAAAAATGCATGACTAGCACTACATGATGACAGTTTTGAGTTATAGTAGTACTTCAAAACTTGGAGGTTCAATCAAATGATGTCAAACGAAGTCTGCTCAGACAGAGCTGCATTTACCAGTAAGACGCAAATTTGCCTGACTTGTCTCACGGGTTTCAGTCTAATCAGCATGACAATTAGCTGCAAGAGATTGGGAAAGGTTCAATCGTGTATTAAATCTCCAGACCAACAGGTCTGTCCACAGTGCTGAATGAGTGGTCGTCTGCTGGATGCCAGGCCCACTGATCCCCTGGGAGCTGGCAAAAGCTAACAGGGCTGACATCCAAGCCAGATGAATGAAAGGCTGAAATATCTTTAAAATCTCTTATTACAAAATACAATTTTGTCAGCCCTGTTAGCTTAAGTTGAGCAGGCAGACTTTCCTGTCTTCTGTAGTAGGAGAGAAGAAGCATGTCATAAATAAACACCTCTAGATAGCAGAAAATCATGGGATACTCACAAAAGAAGGTTTCATCAAGCATAAAGCAAGCGCTACATTATCTGAGGGTCTGAATGGGGGTCCTGACAAGGCTTTATGCTTAATTAGGCAAGGCTGGCAACTCTGTACGCTAAATTCAGAAAGGCCGGCAAGGCTTTACGTTAAATTCTGGAAAGCTGGCAATACTCAGAGTACACAGACTGTGACAGCAAATTTCATATGTGCCCGAATAATTTTGCTGACCAACGGTGCGACAATACTAGGGGGAGCCGGCCGGGGCCATAATTCTCAAATTTTAAAATGTTGACCCTTTGAATGCTACTTCCTGCATTTTGAGGGGCAAAGTTTGCTGGTAGACTTACACAGACGCTGCGACTTACAAAAATTAGAAGGCCACACTACGATTTACGGGACATTTTCAGGCTCTATTACGCTTTACCTGGATTTTTTTAGGCTCGATTCAACTGTCCGTGAAATTCACTGGCTACACTTTACGGTAAATTTTTCCATCCTCACTACGTATACGAATCACGTAAAATAAAATAGCTTCCCTACAGATTACAGGATATCAAAAAGGCCTGCCTATGCCTAACATCAAGGAGGTTAAAAATCAACCTCCTTGCTAATATGGAAAAGCACATGCAGACCCTCACTCAGCTCGGGGTCTTACCTCGAAATGTTAGTAGTTAACAGAGGTCCTGGAGAACTGTAACGTTATGCAGCACTCAGACACCCAAACTTCTGCACGCTGACAATGAGCAGCAAGTAACTCCTGTGGACCACTCCAACCTTTTATACCATCAGTTAATGAGTACCCTGAGACAGGTTTAGGGAAAACCCCTTGAGACACTTTCTTGCCTAGTCATGCCAAGGAGTTCATGCATCATAGGACATCATGCTGACTTCACAGTGTGCCAAGCTCCATACCCATGCTGACTTGCAAGTTGGAGCAACAATAAAGCAACAGGTGAAAGTTCATGCTATTGTTAGTCCTGCATACATAACGTTAAGCGTGAACTGAATAGAGAAAAGTGCTGCGTCACTGTTGTTAGCATAATCTTAGGTGGTGCCGTGACAAGTTGTTTACATCTTAGGTAGGCACACCCCCTCGGTACAAGTGGATTCGTCTGAAATTGAGAGCATTATGGGTATTTTCAACATGGCGGACGTTTGTGGATTTTGATGTAGTTTGTCGTATTAGAACAGGTTTTGTGCGAAAGGTAGAGAGATTAATGAGCAAGAAACAAGATTTCCAGACCTGTAAGGCTTTAGTGTTGGTTATTATGTAGTTTTGGGTGGCCCAACTTCGTGCGCGTGTCTTTCGAAAGGTAAGTTTTGTCGATCAGCAGCATTTGTTCTTACCGCGCAAAAACATAATTTTTCACAACGTGTGAAATGGACACGCTTTTGTACAGTTTTACACAACGACAGGTCTACAAGGAGGGTGTAAAGCAGTTATTTTATCATGTGTGTTTTCGTTTTCTTTGTTTATTTCATTGCAGCTAGTAAATCATCAGGCGTCGACAGGTTTTGTTTTTCATGTGGTGAAGCTATAACTGCTGACACACACAGTGCAGGGATGTCCGCTCCGACCCAGGGGAAACCCAAAACTTTACAGGACACCATTCAGGACATTGAAAACCAGATAGCTGTGAGTAAGAGATGTTGGTGTTGGAAAATCAGGTTGTGGTCTGAGAAAGGCACTCTACTTTAGCTTAGGAGCACATAGAACAAGGTGATTCTCACAAGCACATAACTTGTGTACTTAGTGTATTCAACTTCAAGCCAAGGAGGTCCGGCCCGCTAAATTTCAATCCTAGCAGTTAGTCAATTGCACAGATTTCATTTCATAAATTCCACTGTCATATTCAATAACAATTCATGACTGATTTACCTCAGAGTGGAGTATATCTCCAAGCACCACCGGATAGAGCACAACATAGAACAAACTTCACAAACCTGCTTTGACCTAGCCTGGAATGCAGCCTTGTTAGTACATGTAGTTACATGTACATATTTGTAGTTACATGTACCTTAATTCCACTTGCAATGGTCGCTGCATTGTCAGAATTTCGGGGACTTTTCCATTTAGAGAACTTCCAATATTTGCCTAAAAGCAATGCTAGAGTTGTGCTTGGCAAGGTCCTTTAGTGGCCAGATCTTGGACATTGGAAGCAGAATATAGATGGAACACAAGGCAGGAATCCAGGCTAGCATCACCCTATAACTTATAAGCACACCACAGATACTTGCACATGGAACTTCCCGCACCATTTTTTATCATTGATAATCCGTAGAGGCTAATCAACCTGAAGGAATTGTGTGTTTTCCCACATAGCTGCTTGGCTCAGGTCCCAACACTGATAAGAAGAAGGAAGACCTCGCCAAGCTTAAGGAGCTTCTGAATAAAGCCAGGCAAGAACAAGCAAAGGTATGAAATTTTGATACTGTTGTAGTAACTGGTTTGTTTCCTATGCAGTTATGCTCCGTTCCAAATGTGTTGAGGGACTCATCTGCAAGTAGAAGTCCAGACTTCTGTAGCACACCCTCATACGTTGTAGCTTTGATTTGAACAACACTTACAGCAAACAGTGCAAAGTTTAGGTGTGACTTTGTCATTGAGTTTTATATGACTAGTAGCTGCCACACTGCCTGACTGCTAAGCTGGTGACTGGTGTGTAATGTCTAACATTAAAGGCAGACTGGGCAGATTATTGTTATATAGTATATAGATACAAATACAGATGGAAATTACAGCAGAACAACCTTTTGCTAAAATGTTAAGCTGAAAAGCTGTGATGTTGAATGTCCCATTATCTATGTATGTGTTATTATTCTGTTTCTTCAACCACTTTAACAGGTCCAGTTGCAGACTACAGCTGCCAGCTCTGGTGCTAAGCCACACCTGGTCAAGGTTCCCATTCCTGCCATTAACAGTAGCACCGCTGTTACCATGGCAACCCCATCCCCTGTTCTCCCCAGGCCTGGAGGCTCAGGACAGAACCATTCAGCCGGCAGGATCAGTCCAGAGGGCAGCCAGGTACAGGCAGTTTTGTTGTGGCGATGAGGACTTATACAGTATCACAATGTTTGTTTATTTTTTATTATTGTTCATTCCATGCTCTGGTTTTTTGTTGATTGCTCGCCCCAACACCACCGGCTACACTAGGGTTAGTCCCTAGACGTTGTGTCTCACATGGGGTTTTGTCTAGTAATATTTAGATGTAGAAGGATGTAGGTTTAGACTCATCACTCACTAAATCTTGGGGAGTGTGCTGAAATGTTAAAGCCTTTTAAGAATAGGGGACTTAGCAGTTGAAACCTGGCTGGGATCAATGTCGGGTAGCAGGATAGAAAAAGTGATGTTACAACGTCCCAGACTGCCGGGCATCAAAGCAAGTTTGTTACCTAGTAGTTTGATATGTGTTAGTAACTATATGCAGTCGTTTGTAATTCTAGACAAAACAGTTTGAGAAGATACAAAGATATCTGATAGTGCCGTGGCCAACAACAAAAATCAAGCAACTAGATATGATTGGAAATGG
>NC_049987.1:7308455-7309771 GCF_000003815.2 Branchiostoma floridae | reverse complement strand
AAATCATATCCACTTTCTTGAGTAATGTTTTTTGGCATATCTTATTACCTTCATTGACGTAACTGACAGTGCCATTCTAATTAGTAACTCTTCTTTTGCAATCGTTGCCACTCAGGTCCTGTCTAAGAGACGTCTGCAAGACCTTGTCCGAGAGATTGACCCCGCGGAGCAATTGGATGATGATGTGGAAGAGGTAACTTTTTTAAACTTAAAATTAGCAACTTGCATTGTAAGTAGCCATTAGGTTTGTTGTGGTCTGGTGCATTAGCCAAGTTCTCTCTTGCTTTTTGTTTGAATGTGTTCATTTGTATAGCATAGCCAGTAAATAGCCTCATGGCATAAAATACCAGGTCTATACTGAAGAGTACAAACTGCATATCTAGACAAATTTATTTGATCCACTCACACTTGGATGGACACTACTCTTGTATTGAATAGAGTTGTAGGTTCTTTAGCATGGGACATCCCTACGACATGTAGCATTCAATGTTAGATACTCTTTTACACTTGAGTCGAGTAAAGAAAATTGTGTGAATTGCCTTCCTCAGGGGCACAATATCAGGACCTGTCAGAGATTCTAACTCAGTACCTCCAGGTTCTGAGTTAACAACCCTAACCACAAGGCCTCCATGCCACCTTTACTGACAGTTCTTTCTTCTCCAGTTGTTGCTTCAGGTTGCAGATGATTTTATAGAGAACGTGGTGACATCATCCTGTCAGCTGGCCAAACACCGCAAGTCCAACACACTGGAGACCAAAGATGTCCAGATGTACTTGGGTAAGGTCCTTACTTAACTAAGGTCCACGATGTATATGGAAATTTGCATGTGGAAAATCCTGAAGAGACTTAAATGTTTTTTTCTGATGATGAAGGAATTTTTTAAGAATTCATTTTGAGGGTAGATTAATTACTTGTTTTTTTGAAATGGATTGTTGATGTGATGATCCAATTATGATGGTCGCAGGTAGTCTTAAAAATGATCCTAAAAGATTTTTGACATCTGAACAATGTATTATGATATTTTACAAGCTTGTCTACAAAAATATCTAGCATTACTGGGAACAGAATTTTTTCTGCTAGGTATCTTGTATGAAAACAACTCAGTCTGATTGAGAAGAAAGAACTATAAGTATAACTTGAGTGATTGTCATACATTTTCCTTACCAGAGCGGAACTGGAACATGTACATTCCTGGTTTTGGGACTGATGATATCCGGCCGTACAAGAAGGCATGCACTACAGAAGCTCACAAACAGGTCAGACTCTCTCTTACTTTCATTCCTGGTGTCTTAAAGAGTGTCAAAAACTCCAGAAG
>NC_049987.1:7283267-7308136 GCF_000003815.2 Branchiostoma floridae | reverse complement strand
GACATGATACTTACCTCCACTGTCGTACTTTGTGCATTGCAGAGGATGGCCTTGATCAGAAAGACCTTAAAGAAGTGACCAATCTGGAATGTCTACATCACATGATACGCAAAAAAAGCAACAACACAGTATTTATGTATGACTTGTACAATGTCATGTAACTACCATGGCAGCAGTATGGGGACTGCGTTTTAGATCAGACAATGTTTCTGCCCCAGAGATTTCAGTGCAGCTACAGACTACATGATGTGTGAAAATACCATGCAACAGTACTTGAAGAATAAGAGGATGTGTGGTGTAGGTTGCGAAGCAACACACATAAAAAGTATTTAGTACCATCAAGGCAGCCTATCTTTGAAATAAACATTCTAAGGATAGTTTCCTATACTGTTGTGGAATGCATGTAACCTCCTCATAGTTTCTTGTAGTCACATTATATTACACACCAATTATCTTGTTGCATGATAAGTTGTCAACTTTAAACGTATTGCACTTTTTCTTTACCAATTAGAGTTGTTCAGAATTGAAAATGCCTTAATGTTTGTGGATTAAATACCATGTTCTTGTTAGTGCTAGCAAGAATCCTTGATGGTGTGCCATTACTCCGCTTTGAAGTTGTTCAACTTAGCCATCTCAACATAGGAGAGATAAAGGTAGTGTATTTTCAGTTTTATATCTTTTTTTTGGCTAGCAGTTGCAAAGCGGTCATACTGTGACTGTCTTGTTTGACACAGGAATGGCTTTCAGCCATACAAATTCAATGGCTTACATACATGTATTAGAGATGAATTTATAAAATGGTGTAGGGTGAAGAAGGAAAATATGTGCTCACTCACTCACCATCCAGTTTTACGGTCAATGTTCCCTGTCTTGCAAGGATTGGACATTGCGAGATGTTGATGATAAAGTACTGTTATGAACTGCTCATTACCCCTTCCTGTTGGCGCATGTACAAGGTGGAAAGAGGGGTTTTAAGGGGATAGAAAAGGTCCAAGTATCATACAATAGTTGACATCATGCTACATCATGGTTAGTTTTATTTTATTTTGCACATGAGGCAGGAGAATCTGCTAAATAATTCAATTTAAAAAAGTGCACAATACTGCACCAGTGAGTGCTGTTACTAGTATTTTTTCATCATTGCACACAACATATTGGACCCAGAAAAAGTACACGGAAGACCAGAAGTTATTAAAAATCCTAATCAGGTCAACCTCAATTTAAGCAGAGCTAAAATACATGTACACATAGAACAATGACTAACAATGTAACATGTTTGTAACATAGATTATCCAGGCATCAAACCACTTGTCATCTTCGACTGTGTCTTAATTATGTACTATGTAGCTGTTAGATTAATTCTGGAACGGTTTCATATGTTGGAACCTAAATCAGGAACATGTACAATAAACAGGTTTTTGCTTATGTTAATAAAATGCCACAATGACAGCTGACACAGCTCTATAATGAATCAAATATGCCTTTGTCCATTTCTTTTATGAAGATGGAAGTATTGTTCCTTATATTTTCAAACAGAACAGCTTGATTGATGCCTGCTTTATACACATAATCATGATAGTGAGAAAATATTAGTATAAAGTCCATTCCATAACAATTGGCTAACATTTAAACCTATAGATAATCACTCATTTTCAATCTTAAGTTCATTTCAATTTAAATGTATTAACATATCAAACAATGAGGTGTACATGTACCGTAACATGAACTTACTCTTAAACTAGTCTTGATATCCACTTACTCAAAATATGATCTTTACAAACTTATCTAAGTTAGTCTTGTATATTCATTGTTGAGAAGTATTCTCCATGTTGAGATGTTAGTTATAATGATAAGTAGTAATACGTATTTGAGTATAGATACTAGGCAAAACAACACAGACAAAAATTGTGGTTTACTTAATTCATTGTAGCTAATTGTAATGAATCAGTAAAGATACTAACACAATTATTGTTGACTAGTTACTTTAACATTCCTCTGAAAAGAAACATAGCCAAGTTAAACCTAACTCTAATATAATATGAATCAATCAATGATGTCTGTTTCCAATTAAATGTATTCTACACTTTCGCTAATGACATCCATTTGCAACGTTTCATGAATTTTTGGCAACTAAACCACTATGCAAACAACAACAAAACTGTTTGCAGCATAGAAGTTTTGTAGATGATGTCAAGTCCTTAACATAGGATTAAAGCAGGATTATATATATTCGATGATTATTTTTGATAATTTTTTGATGAGCACAAAGTCCTTAACTTGCTTAATGTTAGATGCTGGTCAGTTTAAACCACCACAGCAAGTGTCAATTGACAGAGGTCAATGAACTAAAATGTTTTAACTCATCAAGATTAGCTCATTCTGCACCCCCTAGGAAGCCTTTTTTATCTCCTTGACAATTACAGTTAAAGCTGATAGCATCAGAATTTCTTGTAACCAAATTGCCAGTCTTTAGCATATCGGTTGACGAGAGAGCCCATAATATTGGGGGGTGGCCGAGGCCTAGCTTGGGGAGGCATCGGTACAGCAGCATTGATGACTGTTGCATCAGACCAGGAGCTCTCCGAGGTGTAGCTTGTTGTCTCGCTGTGTGTGTCGTCAGTTGTGTGAGAACCTATCTCAAATGCTATCTCACTCCTCTGCGATGCGCTGTCATCAAAGACCTCCTCGTCATCTATGTTCTGCTCGGTGGTGCTCTCACAGAAGAACGTGAAACTCAGATGGCTCTTGGCATCATCATCATCTGAGGTGAAATCAAAGTGGAAGTCCTCTCCATGCGTCTCAGGACCAAAAGCCATGCTGTATGCATCTTCATCTGTGCGACCCATGCTGAATCTCTCCCCTATGTCTATGGACTTGACGCTGCGTGTGCTCACAGACTGCCTTCCATCTATTGATGGTGTGATGGCGTCCAGAAGGGCTTGCAATGCCCGGGGGTCGATCACAGGCCGGGGGAGACGGTACTGGAAACAAAAGACCAGTCATTAATTTATTGGCTTACCATTAGGACATGAATATACTGTACAATGTATGGCAATACAATGTACATGTATTCTGAGATGTATTCTGAAAATGATACTTGTTCAGTCATATCTGCCCCATCCTCCTAACGCCCGGTCCCCAACGGCATTAACTTATGGGGCCCTGCTTTCTCATGCCCTATCCGTGGTTATTATGATTGTCGCCATAAACGAGCTGTCAACCAATCAGAGAATAGGCCTTTCTTGGGCTTGTTGATGTCGCAAGCTGTCTCCCAAAGGCCGCTGGGAAGCTATCAGCCAATCATGTTGCGTATTACATGGCTCCATCCTCCTACGCCCGATCCCCAACGGCTGACTGCCCATATATGGGCAAGCTCATTAATATTTATAAGCAGGGCGCTCCCTAACTGGTCTGATTGCACAAGAAAGCAGAGGTAACACAAGTCGTTTTGACACGACTGTGGTCCCTCTGCGTAGGAGAATGATCTGCCCAAGAAGACCACTCAGGACCAACAGAATCTGGTCTATTAGGACAGATCATCACACTATACATGTTCTCAATTCTTGTGTGAATGCTATAAATTATCTCTAATGGACTAACAAAAAATGGTCACATTGGCCAGGTTGTCCGCATGTAGAGGTTGTCACTTGTACAACTTTGATTGTAGTGTTCTTTTCTCCTGTTACAGTGTGTTGTAACTGTTCTTAAGGAAGGGAAGGTCTGTGAAAAGGGTCTTGAAATGTAGACTGCTAAATCGAACAGATTTGACTATAGTTGCAACTGTACTGTACTTACCCTCATACTTGACATGAAGATCTCCTCATAGAGCTCCTTGTCCCTGAGAGCCCCGGCCACAGAAGACGTGCTCCTGATGGTGTGTGATGCAGACTTGTGCCTTTTGCGCACCCCGGGAAGGAACCTGGTCACCTGGATGTCGTACAAGTTTTCCTGGGAGTCTGCCTTGTCTATGGCTGATGGGTCAGCCAGCCAATGATGACTAGGCTTGGCAAATGTTGGCCTGAGGAAGGAAACAGTTTTTAAGTATCTTCCATGCAGGCACATATGCTGTTATGTCTTAATGACAAGTGAAGGAATGATATTTTCCTTCAAAGCAATACAAGCTATTGTATGGGTAAGATGGAATTTTTTTCCGACTTGAATGGAAAATAATTTTGATTGGAAACACAGAAACGGGAAGTATAGAGATACAATTTTTCTTATCCTTTCTGAGAAATTACAAAGCATAAGTGTGGTCTGTGAAAATTCCTGTCAAAAGCATGAGGGTCCTTACTTGTATTTCTTAGCCTTTTCCTCCAGTGTCTGATTCCTCAGGACAATTATGAAGATGCCAAGGATCAAAAAGACAGCAAAGAAGCCTGCAGTTGTCCCGGAGACGACTGTAAGGAAAAGACATACACTGTCAATTGTATTCATTCGCTAAACATTGCCCTTGTTGATTTGTATCTAATATTGTACAGATTTGCTCCACTTAATCTTAGAAGATATGTGAACATTCTGTACTTTATCAACTCAAAGTTGGTTTGTAGGCAAATAGAGTTCATTCAAAGTTTCTTTTCAGGCACATGGGGAGATGGAAATGTGTGATTATGGAATGGTGCTTGATAGTTTTCAGTATTGATGTCACGTTTTTGTCTTATTCCTAGTCTAGACATTTTCCAGTCCCAAACTTATGACATGAATTTGAGTGGCTTACCCGACACAATGTTGATCTGGCATCTCGCTCCAGTATACTGTAATGGGCAGCTGCAAAATAGTACCAGTAGCACAGTATTGAGTTTACAGACTGGCAAAAAAATGAACATCAAAAACATGAATGCTGTTGTGTGCATAGCATTGTATTCCCTTACTACTGGTATGAAGAGAAAATCAGAGTTAATCAAAGTCAATGATGTATTCTTCAGAATCAGAATGTCTTCAACAGCCATGCTTTCCTTTAGGTTACTGACTAGAACGGCAACAAATTGAAGAAGGAAGTCACTACATAAGAACTGAAAACTGAAACAATACCTGCATGACTTTGCATTGTCCTTAATGGAACAGGAACCTCCGTTCTGGCAGTACCCTTTGTAGCAGAAAGCTGAAATAACAACAACAATCTTTAATGTCCATTGCATTTTGTTAATCTGTTTTGTGAGATTCAGTTTTGTCCCTTGCAATTTTATCAGCACAACTTGAATCACACATCATTGAAAGCACCTGACATACTACAAGAAATCTGAGTGTGTAAATTGAATGTGCAGAAAATCAGCAGCAAATCAGACAAAGTGAGATCTGGTAGGCCAGTGCTTAACATGCATTTGTTTTCTCCTACCTCGATAAGTAATGGCAGACACATTGAGGCCCAGAAGGTTAATTGAGGTGTTCTTTGCTCCGTCGACAAATGCCTTGGTGATGTCTGCATTGGTCAGAGCAGCCAAGGGATCAGTTGACAATATGGCGTTGGCAATGACACTTCCGCTTCTGAACTCTGTCGTGGACACTGACTGGAATGCTGAGCGGATGGTCTGGTTGAAGTGGGTCTCAAAGAACATGGTCAGCTGCAGAAAAGAGTAAGTGAGTTATAAGACATGGAATTTTTTGTATGTGCTTCTTATGAATTAGTAATCTCTTGTGACAGAGAAGTTGAATTCTTTTATTTGAAATGTTCCTACACTAGTATCTGTCAGTTTTGTTTCTTTCCTCCAACAAATGAAGTGGAAAGTGAGAGATATTTGTTAGAATACGTGCCATCTTATTTTGTTAGAACATAAATGTCAATGTTGTCAAAGAGGGAATGTTCCCAACTGACCGCCAACTCTATCTGCCTCCTCACATTCTTGTACCCATCAGTTCTGCAGTCGCTCATGTCCGAGTTGAAAACAAGACCTCCGAAGGACAACTCCAGTCCAAATCCAGCAGATTCATCTGAAACAATATAAAACATCCATTAATATCATACCTATGATGGTAGACCATGAGGCCCTGGTAACAACAGACTACATGTACAAACCAAAGTGATACTATTATATAGGTAGGTAACAGAAATGCTCACCTATTTCACATATGGTACTGCCATCTCCGCTCCAACCTGTTTTGCAGCGGCAGAAGTTGTGTGTGCCATTGAAGACGTAGTCTGCGTGCTCGTGACAACCTGTATGGCACTCTGTTAGGGAGAAGAATGACGATATGTATTTTAGATACTAAGTCTTGTAGCAATTAAAACTCACTGTCAAATTATATGTATTGGAGACTTATACGTATCAAGCCAATGGAAAGAACAATGTATATGTACTACTATTGGTTGCTGTGGGTTGCCACTAACATTTTTTGTATTGGACAACTACATATTAAGGAAATAAAGTTTTCCTAATGAAATTCTTAAGACATTGTAATATGTCTTAACCAGTCCGTAAAAGTCTAAGGTTTTGAATGTTACCTATTTTAATACAGGTGCGTCCATCTGCGTGGAGCTTGTAGCCGTCCCTACAGGAGCAGTTGTGGGAGTCCTGAAGACTGGTGCAGAAGTGATCGCAGGGGGAACTGTCACACCAGTTCTTTGCTGAAAGGTAAGCAGAAACATCATGAAATTCAATACATTTGCACAAAGCTCATAGGCTGAGTAAAATTAAGTAAAATTAATTTTAACGTTTTCCTTGTAGAAAGGGATGTACATGTACATTTGTATGACTAAGACTTGCAGAGAACTGACTAATAGAATGTGTTTGCTTCTGCTAAAATCATGATAGTGACAAGAAATTTTTGCTTTCTCATTCAACATTACAATGTATATTAGTGTTAACTTCTTCTGAGTATGGTTAGCAATGTGTCTTCACTGTTGGGGCTATTTAGTAATGGACATTTTTTTTACACTTTATTCATTGAATGAGGGGAGTACACAGTATTGTCATGATGATCAATCATACCTATGCAAGAGACGCTGTCATTTGCCAAAACAAATCCAGGGGCACAGATGCACTCGTAGCCGCCCAGGAAATTCCGACAACCGACTTTACACCCTCCTTGTCCGCCATCTCCATTCTGCAGGCACTCGTTTATATCTGTAAGAACGAACAACACAGTTACAATCTTACAATATCTACGTGAAAGTGTAAGTTTCTTACCAGATACCTCAAGACCAAGGAGTATCATGCATCTCTGATCATCTTCATATTGTCTAAAATTTAGGTTACATTATGAAAAAAAAACTTATCTGGTGGTGACTATTGCAACTGCCACAAAGCAATGTGGGCTGGCATTCGTTGGTAGTCCTAAAACTCAAACCAGTATAATAGACAACAAAACAGAAGGCTGTATAAATTTTACAGGACTCAACAGTGTAGGATTAGGTGTGGGGCTGTCGCAAGGACATGTCCTTCTGTCCCAGGATGGAAATTCACAATTTTTGATAAAAAAATGTGAACCTCAAAATGTTATAAAAGAAATATTCACAGCATGGGCTTCCAAACAATAAGCGAGATGGAAAAAACTTAACGTTTCAGACAACCCTATTAAATTGGATACCAGCAGCTTGTCAAGAAATGTGTGCTACATGCACTAATTAATCAAATTTTGACAAACCTCCACACAGTGATCCATCTCCTTCGTAACCCGGGTTACAGTCGCAGTGGAACCCACCAAGATCATCCCTACAGACGGCATTGCTTGCGCAGTCGTTGGTTGTGTTGGCGGCACACTCATTGATGTCTAGAGGGAAAACAGTAAACTCATCAGAAGGATTGCAGGAAAAGTGGTGAGATAAAACATTTTACCTACCTAGCCTCTTGACCTCCAGGTCGTTGGGGTTAAAACATTTTACATATCTTCTAACAGTATCTGTGCATGAATGAGAAAGGTAAATGAACCATAAAGATATACTTACTACCTAAACTACTTACAACTGTTGTGTATTGATAGGAAACAGGATAGCAACAGAATCTATGCAGATTTATAAAGCCTTAGACATGTTGTATACCAAGTTTTATAATACCAGTCTACTAATGGCCAGGACAGAAACCAGTGTTGATAGTAATCATAGTACAATGCTTAACTTTCTTCCACTACAAAGGTGTATGCACAGATCAAATTTTCAATGACCACTGCTGTCTTCTTCGGGATCAATAATAAAATGTATTTTCTAATCACACATGTATATGCTCATAAATGCAACCTGTTCATACAGCTTTTCTTATTTTCATCAGGTTTTTCATAGTCTCTGGCTATTGCTTCTTCATAGTCTTGTAAGTAGCCTTTAAAATGTCAAAATGAAAAAGGGCTTACTTATGCAAGTCCTTCCATCTTAGAAATTAACAATAAAGTCAAGTCAATCTTATTGCGCAACGATTGTAACAGGTACAATGTATGGCAAGTAACATATAAAAGAGATGTGTCTTACTTATGCAAGTCCTTCCATCTGTGTCCAGGTGGTAGCCCTTCTGGCACCTGCAGTAGAATGACCCCTGGGTGTCCTCACACTTCTGACTGCAGTTCCCATTATTCACGCTGCACTCGTCAATGTTGTCACACTTTCGCCCGCCGTGCAGTGTTGTGCGCTGAAACCCATCCTTACAGATGCACTCATAACTGCCGGGGGTGTTGCGGCATTCCTTTGCATTCTCATCACAAATGTCAGTCCCAAGAGTGCATTCATCTATATCTGTGGGGAAAAAATGTATCGTGGCATGATGCTTGCATATTGCATCTAAAGAAATTCTTTTGACCACATATGATGGAACAAAACTTTCGTTTTCCCCGGTATTTCACATTTTAGTGATATAGTTACATACAATGTAAGAAAATGTTTTTCTTGTTCACATTCATAAACTTCTAAATCCTCTTTCCCACCACCCCATTTTCACAATACCCGTTTAGCTTTCAGGTAAAATATGCTTTATTTCTAATCAGTAAAGTTTTTTATTTTCTGAAAATAAAGAACTTGTAACATGTAACTTCAGGATGCACATTGCTAAGAAAAACCATCTCCGGTACCTTGACAAGAGTTGTTTGCCTGTAGTTCGTAGCCGAAGTCACAGACACAGAACTCAGCTCCAGTAGAGTTTGCCGCACACCCACCAATAGGTTGTGGATGACAACTGTTATTCACTGAACAGTTATAGAAGGCTGTAGGAACAAAGAAATATGATGTGAAATTTAGTTTTACATGAATGGCATAATTGCATTTTGACTCTTCACAATATAATCATAAAAGCTAACAGCAAAGCCCTGCATTATTTGTAGCACAAAAGCCATCAAAATGAACACAAAATATGTTCTGTTGTGATGTATGGTGCCTTTGGTGAAGAAGAAGACAAATGTGAAAAAACCATACTTACGAGTACATGTCCTGGCGTTAACATCAAGGTTGAAATGGGGATGACACTGACACTCGTAGTAACCCACATGGTCGACACAGAGATGTTCACATTTGCTTCCAGCCTTGCATTCATCAAGCTCTGTTTTGAGGAGAAGTACAACAATTGCAGTCAGCCGTTGGAACAACAATGTTTTGAAAACATCTGATCCGTGATTTGTATTGTTCCAAAAATGAGTACTACTGGAGCAAAAGGAATTTTCAAGCACATAAACAGTAAAGAAAACTGAACAACAAGACTGTACCTATGCAAGTTCTGCCATTGGAATGAAGTTCATAGGCTGCTCCACACTCGCATTCGTGTTCTCCATCTGTGTTGATGCACTGTCGGTCACAGCCTCCGTTGTTCACAAGACATTCATTTATATCTGCAATGCAGTTAATGTCAGTTATATTATGTAACTGATTCAACCTATGAGAGCTGCTGGAAACTTGAAGATTCAAATATCAACTGAATTGTCCTGATAAGTTTATGTTCACTAATATCTTTAGATGAACTCCAAGTTCAAAGCATTTTTAATATAGAATATGTTAAAAACATATGGCACACAAGAAGCCCTTCTTAGACAACAATTCAAATGTTATTTGATTTTATGTCAATGAAGGTTAGACATCCAGGTAATAAGATGAGCAAAAAAGCAGTTACTTAAGCAACTGAATATGAACAGCATCTGTTGTTTTTATTCAGTGACACAGTTTAATTGATTTTGTCCTATGATGCCAACTCACCCGAGCATGTTTTGCCATCACTTTGAAGCTCATATCCTGGCAGACAGCCACAAACATATCCACCGTCCGTGTTGTTGCAGTAGCCATGGTTGTCATCACAGTCGTTTGGTGTGGGCTGCCGGCATTCATTGATGTCCACACACACATGGCCGTCCAAGCTCTTGTGGTACCCTTTGAAACAGTCGCAGAAGTACGAACTCGCCGTGTTGATGCAGTCGGCATTCACACACTGGTGCGCTCTGGTGTGGTTCACATCCAGCATGCACTCGTTCAAGTCTACAGCATGTTGAAGTATGATCATGTTAAGATTCAGTTTTGTCAATGGTGAAACCCTGTATCTCATTTTCTATGGCCTTGGGCCTCCAATAAGAAACCTCCTTGGGGCCACACAGGCCACTTCAATTGGGGGCTAGTCCACTGATAGTGATGTGTGTTCAACGCCCATAATTTTTGCTTAGGAACGAAAGCAGTATGTACCATCAGTGTTACACTGATGGTACATGTCACTTTTTGGTAATCTCCAAGCAGATTCCTCCGGTGGCATAAAACAGTAACATAAGCTGGGGAAGGACTTTTGGTACAAACTTTCAGTCTTCTGAATTCAAGGCAAACACATCACTGGTCCATTGCAATGTGTTTTTTTTGTCAATTGTGAAAATGGCATTTCATCCAGCAACAATTCAAATAGATAACACTTTATTGGTAGTTGTGGATCTTTCAGATGCCCCCATCAATGTTGCACACCTACCCTCGCACTGCTCGCCATTCCCGATCATGTCTCCCGGACACGGCCCACACTCGTACCCGGTCTGGTTGGCCATCAGGGGAGCCGGCTGGTCTTTACTTACTTTGGCATTGTTGATTAGTGCTAGAAATGTGATAAAATGACGCAGATAAGTTGGAAATAAGTTACAAATGTCAATATGACTGGAGATTTTAAAGTTCAGAACATTTGAAATTTTGGCGCCAAATTTCTACAATACAAATGTATGTCCCAAGTACAAGAATTGCCACATGCATTTATAGGACATATGACAGAGTCAGTCTGGATCTTCACCTTGTAACTAACATGCCCCAATCCAACTATATGAGTGAACTTGTTTACAGTTATCACAGTCTTGATCGGGGAATGATGAAAGTAACCTGACTAAATCAAGAGTCACTAGTGAGGCCTCGTGAGTTGGAGGTAAAATAAGAACCTCGCGCAGAGAGAGCCTGTGTAATGCAGGCTAATTATAAAACCTTTTGACTGATGTGAGTTGGAGACTGATATGTGAATAGAGTTTGTACCTTGGAAACAGGGGTTGCCACCACAGCCATCTACGTCTTGTTCACAGAACTGTCCTCCCCATCCGTTGGGACACACACAGGCAGCAACACCAAAGCCCTCAGTCCGGGCTCCAACGTTGTTGTAGTCGCATGTTCCAAGATTGACGCAACCGCAGACCTATGACCGTGACACATGGATTTTTGTTTGATGTCACAAGTTTCTTAGTATACTGGAAATTTGTTGTTGCTTTCAGTGAATGATGAATTGCATCTAGTAATCTTATTGGGCTATATAATTTACATATCAATTCATTTTTTAAAATCTAATAACTATTGAACTACAGATCTTGTTCAATCACTAACGAAAGGTATCGGAGGCCACCTGAAATGTCTGACTGTTACCAAAATCTATCCAATTGCTTGTATTTGACCTTGCATATAATATTAGTCAGTCCCAAAGGCTGCTTCTCCTTGGTTCATATGATAATAAGTAAGTGTTTTATCTAGGGACATTGTGTGAGTGACCAATTGTAGTTGATCTGGTTACTCGTTCCAGATCAATCAAATTGTCAACTACTATGCTGTGCTCACCGTTATGTCTGGGGAAACAGTTGTTGCAGCGTTGAGAACGTCAGTAGCTGTCCAGCTGATAGTTGTCTTGTTCGTGCTTGTTGGAGTCCAGACAAAGTTAGCTGCCAGGCCCGTAGATTGAGTCAGCGTCCCAGAACCGCTCAGGGTGAAGTTCACCACGGGCTGCTCATCTGTTGCCCGCAGGGTGAGTGTGAATGTCTCGCCAACCTTAACACGTACTTCACTTGGCGCTGTCACATTGGGTGGATTATTTGCTGTAGAGAAAAGTTGTAGTTGATTTGCATCATTTGCATATATTTGGCAAAGAGACAGTGCTGAAGCAGACACTGATTAAAAAGTGAGGCAATGATCCACAAATACAGCATATTTGGGGCACATCCAAAACTGGTAAAACCGAGCACAGTCAAACTTGTACAAATGATTATCTCTATGTAAATCCCACATGTACGTGAAGTCGTGAACACTTTTTAATGGTCCCTCAGATAATTTTTCCCACTGACATAAACATTAAGAATATTATCTATACTTTTCGATAGTGACCACCTTTCTACATGATTTTATTGGTCCCCTGGACTCCTGGCTGGTCTTTTTGGGTTGGTATATAAGATGTTGGTTTAAACTAAGAAGATGCTTTTTATTTACCTAAAAGTGCGGTTGCTTGCTGATTTGCCAATAGTCCCTTGGACGTTGCCAGGCCTACTTCAATTAGACCTGTTACAGCAATGTCATGAAGACACTGTGTGTTGTTTTCCCCGCCACAAGCAGCAATGGCCTGGTTTTTAAAGGTGGTGTTCCCATCGAAGAGGGCATCCAGATCAGTGGTGAAGAACTTGGGCACAAAACTGTCGTCTCCATATGAAGCCGCTGAAGACCCGGATGGATACCGGGTGAAAAGTGTCACGGTGGAGACATCGACTCCTTGAAGAGAGCTGACATTCCTTAACGACCCTAGAAAAAATAGCGATTATTTATTTTATCGTATCATGGTACATGTACCACTTTTTTGGGTATTATAGTGCACTCAAAATAGAACCAATTGTATTCTTCAGTATTGCCATAATCTAAAATGGTCTCAGGATAATGCTGTGACTTAAATAGGGGCAGTTGATAACAAAAATCTTCCTTCAAAGACTATTAGACAACAAGACAAGTGGCTTTTGCTCACCATAGTAAGTTATAAACAAAAGTGAACTGTATTTAAAAAAATCCAATAGGTGGTATCTTTTATATCTTTCACATTTTGAAATTTGCTGTAATTTTAGACATCAAGAATTTCAGCAACTGGACTGTTGTGACAACAGAGTTGCCACGGAAACAGTAGCCACTTACAAGCTTGACCAAAGGGGAAAATTTCGGAATCTTGAGGCTTTGTTGGGTTTGATGTGGGGTATAGAGATCCGCTGGGCAGGAAGAAGTCGTCCGAAGGGTTGCCGTTCAGATTTCCCAGGATCCCACGCAGCTTCCCAGACATCCCTGCCGGCATGCCCACCACGTAGCTCAGCAAGTTTTGGCTGCTCGTCACGGAGATGGAGATTCCAGACGGGAAGGACACGAGAACGCCTGTCAGATTCCCTGCATTGTCTAGAAGAGAAAGACAATTTTGCAGTTTAGATGTTTGATCACCTAAGAATTATGACCCATATCAGTGAGGCCTTTTACCAAAGCATCATTGGAAAGAAATAGTGGGGTACTGAGTGAGCCAGCCTTACTCAAGAAGACAAAAACAAAAGACGAAAATAAAATAAAAACAGAGATTTTGAAGAGAAATGTCTCTTACCATTCTGGGCAAAGACTCTTCCATCACCGAAAGTTTTTCCTGCAAGGACTTCTTCCTTCTGCAGTTCCACACCATTGATGACAACATAGAATCCTGGGCTGCTGCTGCGGAGATGGACTTCCACAGTTTCGGATGGTTGTTTAAACGCAATGCCACTGGAAATGGAGAGTAATTTAGTCAATAAATATCGATCATTCACTACACATACCATATCAATGTTACAATTCAATACACTTATGTGTGCAGAAACTGTTGAATTTGCATAATCTTAAGTTTGCAAGCCAAATGGATAAAAGGACAATAATCATCTGCACTCCTACTTTAAGTTGACCATAGATATGCGAGTGGTATTAAAAGATATTACTAAGTCTTACTTACATTACATAAAGCCATTCAGAAAATACAATATGATGCTCTCTCCTCTAACCAAAAGTGTCTCCTCTCACCTGTAGACAGTGCCTCTTACTTCAACACCATTGATGATGGGACGTTTGGTTCGCGCCTGCAGTTCGAAGCTGTGCGGGGAGTCGCTGGTGTTCCTCAGCAGAAGGAACTCACCGTGGCCGTTAAAGGAGAAGGAGGCGCCGTCAAGGGTAGTGATGTGGGGATCACCAAGGCCAGAGGCTGAAAGGTTTAATTGTATTTTTCGTAAGTGCATTATATATATGTTCTTCAAGCATATGGCCTAGCGCTAGTTCAGTAGTAAGCCCGCTAAAGGGAATGTCTCAGAGGCATCATAAATACAACAAACTTGAGGAGTTTATTTCCAATTTGGCTGACTCGTAGGGTTGGTGGTTGGACCGAACCAACTCAACATAGGGGTTGCAGTCTAACCAAATACATCATAAACCAACATAGGTGGCATAGGTAATGTACATATGTTGTAAATTTTGATCCAGGAAGCTTGAAAGACATTTTATAAAGCAACAAAGTCAATTTTTGTTATCATAATCTTACCCTGCACAGTTTGACGGTAGTTCTCTGATGACGCTATCGCTCTCTTCCTCCTGAATTTAGCACAGAAGTTATCATCACCAGACATCTCACAGCACCAGGTTTGAGGCAAGTAGTCATTTTTGTAGTAGGAACTGTTAGTGTTCATATCCTGGGGGGCAGATGTATGAATTATGCCATTATTGCAATAGGTCTGTACAACAATTACAAGTACATGCACAACAATACTGATAACCAGTACGAAAAAGTATGAATGCTGAATACAAAATAGATAAGAGTTTTGGTACAGTATCATTTAGATTCAATAGTCTCTTAATGGAATATAGCCTCACAGAGTGATGTGGATATGGTAGGTCATGTCATTATGTCGTATAAATGAAAGGATGTTGGACGCTTTGGCCCTTTACCAACTCGTCTCAGGTCCGAATTTTTCTGGTAGATCAATCCATCATGTTACAGAAATGAAACCCGCTACATATATGCGCCGACTAAGGTTTATGGTAAGTTCCAAGTAGAGGTCAGCATACCTTCCTGTACCTATGCAGGAACCCAGCTCCCGACCCAAACCTGCTGACAGAGTCAATCAGAGCTCCACGGTCGTCATAGCAGCACTCGTAGTTACCCCCTGAACAGAGAACATTGAGGATTCCAGGTATTGTATGTGACAATGTATCATATAAGAACACGTATACTCCACAATGTATTTAGAATGTCATGCAACAATACTAACTACAAGACTATCTTGCCAGATGTACCAAATACACCAAAAAGTGTGTACATCGTAGCACAGATGTATGTACTATAAGCTAAATGAATACCAAAGCCTGTCCTTGGTGCTGAATGCTATCCAACAACATGCAACAGCAGCCTTCGACAATTCATACCCACAAACAGACCAAATAGACACTTAAAAGGATAATGCCTCCCTTATTGGAAAAAGGAGCCACAAATTATCATATTAAAAAGTAACAAATGGATATCAACATGCACTTTTGATTATGAAATGATTGATTGATTACCGGTATCTTAGATTCTGAAACACACTGAGATATTTTACTGCTCTGGGAGTACAATGCACACAAGTAATATGATCAACCAACCTGTAGATAAGGCAAAGGCCTTGGAAAAGCAGTTGGTACTTGTTAAAATCCAGCGGCCAGCCTCAGCCCTTGCTTGGCTAAAGTATCTTGGACATGTCCCAACTAAGGTGGAGGCATACTCAGAGGCATCTGGCTCATCCTGAATGTGAATGAAAAAATAATAATATTTTGTGAATTTTCAGTTATGAGCAAAAGACAGAAGTACAATGTAGTACTTAAATCAAATGTCATCACAGTAATGATGATCTTGGATATAAAATCACAAAAACATTGTGATAGAATTCAGAGGTTCCTAAAACCACCTTGAAGACCGGTAGATGCCTTTCTGCCAGAAAATGTCTTGAGTAGTACATATCACAATCTGGCTATCCCAGGCAATATTGCAGACTTACTTTCAACTGGAAAAGTTCTAAATGATGAAACAGTAACAGTTATGCATGTACGAACCTTTGCCCAGTTGTCACATGCTAGCTTTGGATTGACGTAGTCATCTCCATTGTTGTCCACCTGGTAGAAAATCTGGCCTTGTTTCCCGGTAGTTGGACTGACTTTCTGGCTGACACGATATGCGTTGATGTCGTTGTTGCCGCGGCTCCACCAAGCCGAGTTCGGGTCCTCTATGGCATACGAAGTGCTTGGCGTCTTGACCAGGTAGCCTATTCTTGCAGGATAGCCATCACGGTAATAAACCAGAAGAGGCAAGACTGGGACCCATGTCATGTACCTGTCTCTGAACCGGTACATGACGTAGGTGTGGTGGTAGTCTGTGGCCACTACTGCTTGAAATGTGTTCTCCTGCAGAGTGTTCAACGGTACAGTTTAAGACAATATGATCAGTGACTTCACGATGAAAACATAGAAATCTAAATCAGTGTGCAGCTGCTGTAGAAAATAAAAAAACAGGTCCCTTTATACAATTTCTTGTAGATATATGATGTTTTTTCCTTGACATGAATGAAACAAGCACACGACAATGAACTTTTTCATTGACGATTTTGTAGCTTATAAAAAGCCTTGTTACCTCAGTACTGTCAGCTTGCCATGCAGGCACCATTTTCTGCCATGTTGCAATGAAGACGAAAGCAGCCGTGAAGCTCCCGGATGTTGGCTGGGTACTTCGGATGGCAGAGTTTACTAGGGCCGTCATAGTTTCATTTGCAGAAGTGTATGTGTTGAACCACACCTGTAACATACATGGGAATGGAGCTCGTCACATTTTAAGGCCAAACATTATTGACACTTGCCACTAAGTCTTGAATTATCTGTTTGCTGTGTGTTAAAATTTAGAATACTTAGGCAGGGCTCGAAATACCACCTGCATATGTAGGTTACTGCAGGTAAAATTGGAGCTGTGCAGGTATTTTTGGTGTCTACCTGCACCTAACCTGCACTGGTCCCTGTACTGGGCTTTATACATAAATATCTTATAATGTAGGTGTATTATATAACAATCCATATACACCGTGTATATGGATTGCTATTAGCTGCATTAACTGTTCCCACCCAAAAAAATAGCAATGGTTCCTGAACAATTTTAGTATGATCCATACTTCCTAAATTGGTGCAGGTAAAATCTGTCTGGAGCTGGTAATTTTCAATGTTACCTGCACCAGTGTAGGTATGCAGAAAAAAGTATTTTGAGCCCTGTTAGGTGTTCAAACAAAATATCCCAAAGCCCAGACTTGAAACAACCTATTTTGCTTCTTTAGCTACCCAAACCTATGAAGCAATGACATCCACAACACCATAAAAGAAACTACTACTGTAATTAAATTTCTACCTTTGGTGCCATCCCTGGCTGAAGTCCAGTGAAGCGATTGTTTGCCCAGAATGGGGAAAACACTGCACAAATGTCCGACTCCTTCTTCAACTCCTCGCTTAGTGGCCCTGGGTTCCGCAGGCTGGGAATTCCATAGTAATCCTGACCATTGGTGGCAACTATGATACCATTCTCTGTGACCTGTTGGTAATATGCAATGACAATGTGGAGTACTGTACATGAGTAAGTTTCTGTGATCTTTTTACTAACCAATTTGTATCTATTGGCAATGAAACAATTCATCACACTGGGTCAGGCTAGGCAGGTCATGCTGGTAATGGCTGACTCACAAAAATACAGTCAAAATGCAAACTTCTTTGTACAACCTGCATAAAAATCATTACAATATACATTATAATACACTACATTATAATACATTGTAAATAGTCACAGGAATTAATTTAATTATTATCATTTACAATGCATTGTCATGATAAAATTTCAAGAAAAATAATCAATTGCAATCTACTGTATAGTGGTGGAATAGATTTTGTCAGGACTACTTGGAAAATAATCATGAACATTATACCCAGAAAGGTTTCTACATCATTACAGTATAATGCCAAGGAGTGCTTTAGGAGAAACAAGGATACAAGGAAGAAAGATCCTTACACAAAGGTCATTGCAGAGTCCCCCTGGAACAGGAAGTCCATAGGGCACTATGATGGGAGAGGATATGGCCTCTCCATTCCCTGGTGTGATGCCTATTAGCTTGTCATTCACTGCCTCGCCAAAGGGAAACAACCTGTCCTCTGCAGGGAAATATGATAGATAGATAATGTTTAGTAATAGTTCTTGTCTAACATTAGTGTATTATTATATTATATATTATGTAATATTACATGTTACAGTCATTAAAACCATTGACTGATGGTACAGTACAATGTGGAATCCTCACACACACACACACACACACACACACACACACACACACACACTCTCTCTCTATCTCCCTCTCTCACACACAAACAAACCCACACACTGCACACACACACACACACACACATCCATTTATCAAATCATACATGTACCTCTACACTGTCCAACAAAGCCAGTTTCCTGTGGAGAGGTGCTGTGGTATCCAAGGTTACAGGTGCAGTTGTAGCTTCCTGCAGTGTTCACACAAGTCGCATGTGGATCACAACGGGTGGTGTTTGCTTGCTCCTGGCACTCGTCAATGTCTGTGCAAGCAGGTGAGGGAAAAGTTGAGCATCACTCTAAAGTCAAAGGATTTATAACCTATCTACAACTTCTCACCACTTGCACTAATCATTACATAATGTTCTTGGACTTTGATAATCGTAGCAGATTGTTTGTTTGTATAATGAATAAGGGATATATTAAAGATTCTGTTATTTTTCATGACACTAAATGTCAGGAAAAAGCTGTGTACTAGTGTAACATTACAGTTACTGTAGTATATTTACTAAGTATATAGTAGAGTAGATTCATCCCTCAAGCTACTGACATCTTTCACACTGCAGTCGTCCCTCAGAAAGATGTCTAGAGCAGCATAGTTCAAGTTTGAACTTTTATTCAGCCTGTTGGCCAAGTTTTGAACTTTTATTTAGCACACACACACACCAAGTGCCCTACCTTGGCAGCCTGTACTACCTTTTACTAAGGGTGTGCGCAACCTCCTACAAATATATCTAGGTGCACCTTGCGCACCCACAGTCACAAATTAGGTGCACAGAGGTGCATATGCATGTGCCCAGAGGTGCATATAGCCCTTGGGCTATCGATTTTTGCACAGTGAATTGGATGTGTAGTTTGTGAGTGTCTTTTACCTTCACATTCCATGCCATCTCCTTTGTATCCAGTAATGCAGGCACAGGTGTAGTCTCCGATGTTATTTGTGCATGTGGCAAAGTTCGGGTCACAGAAATCCCAGCCAAGTGCACACTCATCCGCATCTTAAAGAACAAAAGGTTGATCAAGAATTTTTGATTATCCTCATCAATTTTCCTACTTTTGTTGCAGGATTTTGGTTGCTTATAAAGTAACCAGATATACTGTAAATGCATCTAAGTTCGCGGTAGTGGGAAAATGGACTTTTTGCTGTGGTTTTAATTTCACAGAAGCACCATGCACTGTAGTCTCTTACTGTTATGGAAAAATTTTCGCAGTGGTTTTAAATTCGTGGTGAAGCGGCCGCCACGAAAACTGTGAACATTAAACCAACGCGAAAGTTTCTGCATTTACAGTATTATCACATTACATACAATCTATTCAAAGATAAAAATCCTTAACCAAAAAATACATTTATGCCTCTTCTGTCAGAGTTAGTACCTAAACCACCTTTCTATAGTTTTTGTTCCAATATAGAAAAACCAAACCAAAAGAGATCTCATATATGCCGTGCATGTGTTTGGTCAATCTCAATAATAATGATCATCATATCTTTTTCATCCTTTCAATACCATTGTACACTGTATGGTATGTCGGACGCATCATCCCTTTACGAATTCAACCCATGGATGCTACTATTAGACCAACTCTGCTTAAGACCTGATCAACTTGGTCTAACCATTAACCCTAGCCCTAACCCTAACCCTAACTCTGGCAGAGTTGACCAGGGTGTTGGGCCGGGCTGACTGGGCCATGTGGTAAAGAGCTGCATTATCCTGATCCCCATTGTACAAAATGTATGAGGTCATTCATTTGAAAATGCATGAAGTGCCCTACCTTGGCATCTGACAAACTCTGTGTCATTGTTACTAAGGATCATCTCGTAACCATGGTCACAGTAGCAGTCGTAGTCTGGGGCTGTGAGAAAACAGTTTCCAGCTCCGGAGGTCTGGGAGCAGCGGTCCTCTTCAGCATCACACCAGTCAATGTCTGTAAAGTGAAGCCAAAATCACAAAGTCGGTTTTGATGAATATTAATAAAAGAGCAATTTGTATTATGGTATTGGTCGTATAGTACACTGTAGCAACATCATCAAGGAAATAAGATGTTATTTCTTAGACCTTCAGTTCCTATATAATGAACCCTATTGTGAAGTTGTCAATGGTTACAAACAGCCAAACCAGGTTGATTAAAGCTAGGAGCAACTACCGATATTCGAGATGGACTGGCTTCAAGGGAAAAAAATGGTGTGTGTAGATTTTGTTTTACTCAATGCAATAGACACTGTTAGGTTCTGTGAAATAACTGCCGTTACTGAAACAGTCTTCAAAGTTGAGATTGTTTCAACCAATCTTTAGATTTTGTGGAAAAGTCTGTAGATTTTGTGGAAAAGTCTGGAGATTTTGTGGAAAAGTCTGTAGATTTTGTGGAAAAGTCTGGAGATTTTGTGGAAAAGACTGGAGATTTTGTGGAAAAATCTGGAGATTTTTCAACAACGCCTTTTTACATGAAAGTATTTGCAAAGATCAGCCACAAGCTTTAGTCTGGATAATCAGTCTGATGTTTGAAATGAAATAAGTCATCACCAACGCTAAGTAAAGATGAGTGGTACTTACGTCCTTTGGGGCAGTCTGGCAAGTCACAAGCCCGGAATTCCACAGAGGTTCCGTTGCACCAGCGACCGTTGCCATGGGGTGGTGGGCTGTCACACTGGCGTGTGCGAACTTGTGATCCCTGTCCACAGGTCGACAGGCAGGGACTCCAGGGACTCCACTCACCATACTGGCCGTCTAGCCAGAAACAAGTACAAATAGGGAAGAGTTTAATTAAGAATTAGTCTCTACTGGTCTTTGCGGATCACTGGACAAATGCTAGTAGTAGAAATTGGAGAGTGAATACCAGTAGTATGCTGTAGACGAACCACTATTTGTCCATGTAGAGGCTAATTCTGAATTCAATATTAGGATGAACATGTTTCCTCTTTAAATTATGTGTTCTGCTGTCTGATACAGGTAATAATATGATGATGGCAACATGGTTAATAGAGTTTTATGTTCCTCTTACCTATCACTCGAGTCTCACAGTTGTCGCCACTGTAATATACCGAACACCTGAAACAGCATTAACCACATAGATTAAAAGAAGGCTTTAGTTTTATTATGCATCGATCGTGAGGTTATGATGCAGTCTGGAATGACCCTTGATTGTACCATATAGATTACTTCAAATTTCCTTGATAATTTCTTTACTACAAAAGAAACCTTGCAAAGTGAACATGATCCACATTCTTGCTCTTACCCCAAATACCAATTACTCAAATACCAATTACTCATTGACAAGCAATATCCAGTGTAAAATCATATCCAGTTGGTTATAAAAGTAACTGGCGTATCTTATTTCCTGGATGTCTAACCTTTATTAAACTTATGGACGTGTTACTCTTGCAATAGCACATCTTGACTGAATTTAACCCAATGATGCAGTGCCATCACAAGCAAGATGTTAACAATTCATCGTGACATAATCAATGTATTCAACTCACTCGCAAGTCCTAGACACGTTGACCACTTGACAGCTCCCACCATTGGAGCAATGACTTGAATAGCAAATTTCTGCAATGAGTGTAGAGATGAAAACAGAAATTATCTTTTACCATAGTCTGATAAGTTCAGACAGGTTATAGAACAGCACAAAGGTATGTATGATAATCACAAAGGGGTAGAGAAACAATTAGGGTATGATGGACTAAGTGAGAATTGAGTTGAATATTTATCCGTACAGCATTCACACTCGGTCTAAACTTCCCAACTCAAGGCCACTCAGGACCAACATGAAGACTGGTGGTCAATATAGAAAAACTGTCAAACGAACCACCAAAAGCTGCTACATTGGCCAGGTGGTTCTTATGAAGACGAGGTCACTTGTACAGGTTATAGTGTACATTTGTTTTGTATTTACAGTTCCTGCTTAGCAACTGACCTGTTGTGTTGACATCCAGGCTGATGCCAACAGAAGACATAAAAGCAGCTTCCAGGACATCGTAGGTGATTCCGGCAGCCGGGTCGGTGGTGATCGTCATTTGTGCTATCAAACTACCGCTGGAAAAACCTGTTACAGTCACCGAGTACAGGTGGGCAGCAATGGAGGAATCGGAGTAGATGTCTGTCACCTGAAGGAAAGAGCAAAGCAGAAATGTAGTTGCAGTGTACAGTTAAGAGTCAGCTCCAGAACATGGTCATAGCCCTTTAACTAAATGGCCCAACAGATTCCAATGATAAAGATGCAAAAGCTGTCCTTATCAAAATATTAGCCACAAATATGACAAAGCTATGATCTAAAAAAGGAGGTTGAAAACCTCCTTGGTATAATCCATAAACTGGTCAATGTAAAAATTATTACTCACTGTAGATTCCAGTTGTGACTTGGTTGCCACAAAGTCATTAGACACACAGTCAGCCAGTGTAGCACTGTACGTCAAACCTGTGAATCTCACGGACTGGGAAAATCCACTTGAAACTGGAAGCAGAGGATAGTAAGATTAGACTTTTTTAGTCAAAAGCTTTTGAGAAAGCTGGCTCGCTGGCGAGAACTGGCAGGGGTGTCACGATGCTAAGCTATTGTCATGCAGCTAAAGTAGATATGTAGAAACTTGTACTTGCTGGCCATGGTAACTAAGTCCCTTCACTAAGATACAGTACGGAGATGTCACTAAGAGAGGCCATATTCTGGCAGACCTGATTATAATAACTCTAGACCCAACTACATCAACTATCTCTCATACATATCAAGCATTTCAGGGATAGAAGTAGCTAGCAGGTTCAAATGCACGACGTGTGATGGTTAAAATCATCAGGTTCTCACCAAGTTCACATTCCGTTCCATTGCCACTGAACCCCTTTCTACACAGACATGTTCCATTTGACAAAGCATCCGCATTCTCGTCACAACCTGAGTTACAAACTTTGGCCACTGTCGTCATCACTGTTGTGGAGCTGGGAGTTGTAGAAGGTTGTGGTGTCATCTGGGGTGTTGTGACTTTGGTTGTTGTGGCATCCGTTGTACTCATTGTTGTAGTCGTCATTCGAGTTGTAACTTGTGGTGTTGATGCAGTTATCTGCCTTGTTGTTTGAATAGTTGTTTGTTTTGTTGTCGCTCTAGGTGTTGTTACAGCTGTAGTGACCGTGGTTGTAGCCTTCTGTGTTGTAGCAGCAGTTGTCATTTGAGTTGTAACTTGTGGTGTTGAAGCAGTTATCTGCCTGGTTGTTTGAATAGTTGTTTGTTTTGTTGTCGCTCTAGGTGTTGTTACAGCTGTAGTGACCATGGTTGTATCTTTATGTGTTGTAGGAGCAGTTGTCCTTTGAGTTGTAACTGGTGGGGTTGTAGCAGTTGTCATCCTTGTTGTTTGAACAGTTGTTGGATGGGTTGTCACTTTAGGTGTTGTTACAGCTGAGGTTACTACAGTTGTATCCTTTTGTGTTGAGGGAGCCGTTGTTTCCGGTGTTGTTAACTGTGGTGTTGTGACTTTTGTTGTGGCTGCTGTGGTCCTCTCTGTAGTGGGACTTGTTGTCATTTGGGTTGTAATTGGTGGTGTTGTGGCAGTTGTTACCCTTGCTGTCGTTGTTTGGGTTGTAATCTGCGGGGTTGTAATCTTTGCTGTCGTAGAAATCGTTGTCGCTTGAGTTGTTACTTTGGGACTCGTAGCCACCACAGTTGTATCCTTTGTTGTCAGAACAGTTGTGGTACGGGTTGTTGCTCCTGGTGTTGTAGCAGCTGTTGTCACCAATGTTGCCTCTGTTGTTGGAACTTCTGTTGTTAGAACTTCTGTGGTTGGAACTTCTGTTGGACTTTCTGTGGTGACAGATGAAGACAGATAAAAATGAGATTATTGCAGGTGGCCCTGGGCATGTGGGCATATCTTTTGTATGAAAAATGGCCATAAATCTCAGAATAAATCATTCTGAAGAGGCATATGCCACAAGCATGAATTAAGTTCTGTGGGTATATGTCTCGGGCATCAGGAGCCAAATCTGTGTCAAATTTCAGGTTAGTTGATCCAAAAAGGATTGGGATGAATCGTATTGAAGATTCGACAGGAGAAGGAGAAGCAGAAACGCCAGGAATAGCAATATACATGTATTTCAACCCATTCCCGTGGTATGGGTGAAATAGAACAACATATTTCACTCCCATATCTATCTGTGGTGGAGTGAAATACAAACATGGCAAGTCTAGGAGTTTTACCTGTTGTTAGCAACGATGTTGGCAGTATTGTAGCAGTCCCTGTGGTTGATTCTGAAGTAGTGGGTTTGCTTCTAGAAGTTGTAGGCTGAACTGTGGTGTCTACTTCAGTTGCATCTGTTGTAACATCAGTCGTTACATCTGTAGTTCTGATTGTTGTTGTTGTGGGGGCTG